>NW_016157343.1:4178-17284 GCF_001687245.7 Rhagoletis zephyria | reverse complement strand
TCCATTTATAAAAGCGTTGTATATTAAAAAGTTTTTTTTATATTATTTATTTTCTACTTTTTAGTCCTGTCTGAATAAAATTTTGCAATAGATATTAAAATAATTCAACGATATTAATAGAAAGGTGCACACACATGCATTTACATATGTATGTACATACAAACGAGCACCAATTAATTTTATTTAAAGAAATGGCGTGTCGTCTATTTCCGCTGTAGCAAACGTAGTACATAGGGCGACATCTAGATGTCATCTACCTCGCCCTATTCACTACAGATGTCGCCCTATGCACTATGCTTTTTTATATGAACTTTTCAAAGCAAAGCTTTTATGGTGTCGGACACACAACATTGAAAGTTTCTGGATCCACAACATTGAAAGTTTCTGGACACACAACATTGCAAGTTGATAAAAGCGTTGTAATGAAGGCGAATTTATATAAGGTGGTATTACTAGCTCAGCTGATTTTGTGGATGTGTTTCGCCGCATGGCTTCTGATATCAAATTGAATAATTTTGTTTGAATTTCTACACAGACTCTTACAGATTTTGACAGTTTATGCCGCCAAAGCAAAAACAAAATACATGTAAATTTTTGTTTTTGTACTCCTGCTATCACCTTATATTAATTCGCCTTGCTTAAAATAACCTTTGAATATGTTTTCTGTCATAAAAAACAAACAACATATTACTTTTCATTGAATTGTGTTATAAAAAACAAAGTTTTATAAAAAAGTTTCTTTTAAAAATATATTATGTGCATGTGCATGAGCACATGAGTACTAAAATCGGCTCACACACATGTGCTTGCGCTTTATAAAAATGTGTCTATTAATTAGGAGTCGGTCTTGTGGTCACACTTGCGAAAATGCGACTCCTCTGTACTAAGTTCCGCTCACAAACTGGCAGATTTTACTACTAGCCGAAATTTTATATTTACGGTATTTATTTTCCAGAACATTAGATTTTTATTTATTCTACTTCAATTTAAATAACAATCATGCACCTCTTAGAAATAGCCTCTAAAATAAAATAATAATTATATTGCTAATTTCTCTTATCGAAAACTTAAAACATTTTTGCTCCTAGTTTTATAATTTCAAAATCCCAAATTTGTATGCTTACATACACCTACATATGTACATATGTACATACATATGTATGTGCATATTTATGTATATGGTCAAAATTTTGGAAAATATTTCTTCAACTAGCCCGTCAACTCTTGATATATTTTTTTGATATACATCTTAAGGCATCTAGAAACGTTCATTTCTCTTGTGCCTCACAATCACGATCAAAATGGAGGGAAAATATAGTCAAGTATGGTAAGTAACGTTAAAGACTACATATTTCGGTTTATAGATTTGTTATAAACGTGTACTATTCAAAAGTTAATATTTTTATAGTTTCTTTGGACCTTGATCTTTATTAAAATACTTTAGTTTAATTTTTAACTTTGCAGGATTCGCCATGTTTTCCTTACGAGTGATGTTACTCCAAAAATGACTTCCAAAAAACACATTTATCTTTAAAGCAACAAAAGATAGAAATATCTGTATATAAAATGTAGCTTTTGGGGATTGTTATCAGAGTATATGAAAAACGTTCGGTTTTTACACAACGTTTCAGAAATATAAACAGAAATATACGTGCGACTGTAACGTTAAAGAGAAAAATTTTGACCATATACATATTTAATTGTGGACATTTCGGAAAAGTTGCTGTTGTTGGGCCAATTTTGCAGTAAAAGATGTTATTCTAATAATGGTTAAGTAAAAATATTTATAACATTTTTGAACAAAATTGTTCTTTCAAATGTCCTAATATATGCATATCGTCGTTTAAAGTACAAAGCCGCGTATCAAGATATGTAACGCAAAACCGCCCATGTGAGGGTGAGTGGTAATAAGATCAACGGAAATAAGGTCAATTGAAAATCCATTGACATCCATTGACATTATTAAAATAAAATCCATTGACATTATTGCTCTTCCAAACATGAAATTTACTTAGCTTCGCGGCGGTCCGCGTACCCCACGCGACCGGAGCGCCACACCACGCCACGCTACGCCGACGAAATCAGAAGTAATATCAGTGATGACAGGTAATAAGTCCCAGATGGTTTNTATTAAAATAAAATCCATTGACATTATTGCTCTTCCAAACATGAAATTTACTTAGCTTCGCGGCGGCCCGCATTTTGGCACATTGGCTTGAATGTGCCATCTAATAAATAGTGTCGTCGTTCTCCTTCGGTGCTNAACCCTCTATATTTCACATTTTTATATTTGTAAGATTTCTGCGGTGTTTGGCAACAACTTGTCTGCAGTAAAAAGGCATATAATTTGTGTTTCAGAAGTGTGTAAAAACCAATCAATTAACTTACATGATCTCGGTTCCGATATTAAATAATCTATAATTGTTTATACCCGCATTTTGGCACATTGGCTTGAATGTGCCATCTAATAAATAGTGTCGTCGTTCTCCTTCGGTGCTTTTAAATGATGTCGTCACAAATCGCTGGCGGAGACATGAATACAGTGTAAGAAAATTCCTTTTCTATAATTGCTTCCTTGTAGAAAGGTTGTTTTCTTTTCCACCTTAGACATTCCGAATTCGTTCAAAATATGCTAATTTTAAACACAGAATTTCTTCAGTGTTCCTCCGGGGTTTTTGGACATGAACTGTTTCTTCAATTTAATAGTGTTCGCTTTATTTTTGTGGAAACGAAACATGTTTTGCAAGTTGTGGATCATTTCTACACTCTTTCTTCAAACATTTCTCGTATTCCAGCTGCGTTTTGCGTTTGGTTTTTTTCGCATCGTGTTTTTACTATTCGTAATTTTAAATTTTTTAATAAAATCAATTGTGTGTGGATTAATAGCAAACTGAAGATTTGGCAATAACCTTTTTCATCTATTAAAAAACAAGAATTACGGGGCAATGTTTATTGTAAGAACAACATTTTTTTCTATGAATCGACATACTTTAAGCATTGTTGACGCTATTTCCATTTAAATGAGGAAATAGCGTCAATTACTTTATTTCCAAATTTTTGTTGACTTTATTTCGCTTTTGAAAAGATAATAATGTCAATTGACTTTATTTCGCACCAGGGTGGGAAATAAAGTCAATTGACCTTATTTCCGTTGATCTCGTTACCTGACACCGTATGTAAGGTTGCATAAATAATTTTGTAGAGAGTAAAAACACTCATGTTTAAAAATAGTTCTCTCTTTTATAAAGCAATCGAATTTCTGGCTAGTATATTTCAGGACGAATGGATATGGCTTGACCCAAGAGCTTCATTGAGCAAATCCAATTTTTGACAAAAAATGTCAGTAACGCGGTTTTGCAGAACGACGATAATCGGTTTTGTATTTTAAGCGACGTTATGTAAGTGCGAAGGTAGTTTGATAAGTCAGTGACTTTTTAAGACCAATTTTTTTAAGTAAAAAATGGTTTAGTTTCTCAGCATATCGCTGGTCCTGTGCAATAACGACACAATTCAAAATTCAAAAAATAAAAACTGTTACTATTGTTAAGTGGCTCATGCCTCGAATCCTTCTCGAATCCATGTCTAACCTTTAGTAATTACTTTAGAAATCCTTACTGCTTATTTTAGTTAGGATTGGAAATGGATTAGACAAGGGTAAGATACAAGAGCGACTTAACAGTAGTAACAATTTTTATTTTTTGAATCTTTAATTGTGTCGTTATTGCAGAGGACCATCGATATGTAGTCTTCTTTTGGCTTAGTGCATTTAGTCTAGTGGTTATTCCAAATATTGCATCCCTTTTAAACAATAGGTTTTCGTAATGTGTATAAAGTTAGCGAAACAACATCAAGCAAAAAATTTCGCATATACCCATAAATTTGCCGTTTTTTTGCCGTTAATTAGTTGTGGAAAAAATAATTTTGTCGCTCTGGTATTTTTTTTTAGATATAAGGTGTTTTGCTAACTTTATATAAAGTTAGCGAAGCACCCCTCCAAACTCAAAGATAAACGACTAGGCTTTATGTCAAAATTTGCCGTTTTTTGCCGTTCTAAGATGAGCTAGTTTACCTTTGAAAAAAAAAAATTCAAAAATTTCAATTTCTTTTTTTTTCAATGTTCAATAATTTTTAGAAGAAAAGGATAATAATATAATAGAAAAGCAAACCCGGTTTCTTTATGTACCACTTTGAAATTTAAACAAACAACAATCGCCATGGTTAAAATTCAAAAAATTAAGAAGCTTTCTTATCACAATCAAACGACAAAATCAAAAACAGTTTTAATGCACAAAACAATTCAAACGACAAATTATGCAACAAAAAAATTAATTATTTTTATTATTTTTAACCAATTTTTAAACCGCTTTCCAAGTCCGTATTTTTTATTTTAATAAGGCTGTTTCAACAAAAAACCATTAAACGACAAAATCAAAAACAGTTTTAATGCACAAAACAAGCCCAACAGCAAATTTAAAAACAAAAAATAAATTATTTTTATTATTTTTAACCAATTTTTAAACCGCTTTCCAAGTCCCTATTTTTTTTTAAATAAGGCTGTTTAAATAAAAACCAATTACACGAAAAAATCAAAACCAGTTTTAATGCACAAAGCAAGCCAAACGGCAAATTATGCAACAAAAAAATAAATTATTTTTATTATTTTTAACCAATTTTTAAACCGCTTTCCAAGTCCCAATTTTTTTTTAAATAAGGCTGTTTAAATAAAAACCAATTACACGAAAAAATCAAAACCAGTTTTAATGCACAAAGCAAGCCAAACGGCAAATTATGCAACAAAAAAATTAATTGTTTTTATTATTTTTAACCAATTTTTAAACCGCTTTCCAAGTCCCTATTTTTTTTTAAATAAGGCTGTTTAAACAAAAAACAATTAAACGACAAAATCAAAAATAGTATTAAAGCACAAAACAAGCCAAACGGCAAATTATGCAACAAAAAAAGTAGTTGTTTTTATTATTTTAAACCGATTTTTAAACCGCTTTCCAGGTCCCTATTTTTTTTTTTAAATAAGGCTGTTTAAACAAAAAACAATTAAACGACAAAATCAAAAACAGTTTTAATGCACAAAACAAGCCAAACGGCAAATTATGCAACAAAAAAATTAATTGTTTTTATTATTTTTAACCAATTTTTAAACCGCTTTCCAAGTCCCTATTTTTTTAAATAAGGGATGACGCAAATTCGTTCCAAAATAAATCAAAAAATATTTACTTTTAACGATTTTATAGCAATTCTACGAAAAAAAATTATTTTCCCATGTAAAATACACGGAAAACTTCGAAGCCCGGCATCACCCTTAAATATTAAACGATTTCCAAATGTAAAAAATACGGTTTTCTGTTCTTACCGTTTTATACAATTCTGGATGGTGGGAGAAGGAAAATTCCTAAAATATGATTTTCCTGTGGATTAACCTAAGGTACATACACATATGTATGCGTTTACATACATATGTACATAGCACTCAAAAACTTCCATTCATTATATTTTATTAAGTGCTTACTTGAACAAGTCCAAATTCGAGATATTTAATGGTGGATAAGTGGTAATATCCATCGAGTCCACCTCCACCAACACCCGCACCAATACCAACAGCAGAGAGAAGACCGCTGGCAGCAATAGTTCCACGCCTAGTTCGATTTTATGGTTCCATTGTAGATTCCAGTTTTTCCACAACAACAATTTGAATTTTTCCCAATTGCTTACTTTCATATTATTACTGGACGCATCCATGGCGTGCTGTAATGATGCACTAGCCTCTGTTGTATCGAAGTCTGTATTAATGTATGTATAAGTAGTACTATGTATGTATATTTGGGTGGAACCGAGGCAGTAAATGCAGTAATTTGCGACTGATCCTTTAAAAGTTTAGAAAATCTTAAACGTCAAACCTAAAATTAAAAAATTAAAATATGTAAATACATAAATTATTAAAAAAGTGCATATGTGATCTCATACATATGTATGCATCTTGGACAAGAATTTTATATTGGACAAGAATTGATTTGAAAATTTAAAAAAAAAACACAACAACAAATACATAAACGAAAACTTTTCTGGTAATACTTTGTATATTTGGAACTAAAGGCAAATGCATGCGCAATATTCCAAAATTACCACTTGTTACCAAAAAAGCTAAGTTTTGGTCGGTAGAAAACTAGTTCCTAAAGTACTCTAATTCCGGGTAGTTCACTAGTTTCGTAAATACTTCAAGGAATCTAGAAAGAGTAGTACAAAAATTGGTTAATTGGACAAAACGAAAATAATCCTCGTTGTTTTCCTTTTAAAAGTTTTATTTGTATGCAGGTAATGCAGAAACTAAATTAGAGGTTCCCAAACTTTTTTTCTCTCGTAGACTACTTTCAAAACTTTACTGGTTTCGGTGTACCCCCTGCTGCAACATTTCTAACATATGTATTCCCAAAGCTCGTCAAAAAATATGAAGATTGTATCCAACGATTTTAATTTGCATCGCGAGTGAGTTCCAAAACTAAATTCGGAGTGGTAAAAATAAAAATAAAATATTTTCATGTGCTCTATTTATTAAAATAATGTGATTACCAGGGAACGGATTTTTAGGACCTAAAAACCTATAAAAACGGCAAAATAAAATAACGAAATAGTGTGGAAAAGGCAAAATAAAATAGCGAAAAAGGCAGGAAAAGGCACTAGGTATTGCAAAAAAGGCAAAAAAATGCAAAATAAAGTAGCGAAAAAGGCAGGAAAAGGCACTAGGTATTGCAAAAGGGCAAACAAGGCAAAATACAAGTAATTTTTAGCAAAAAAACCGACTTAAAAAAAATATGTATATATATACATATATTTCATGATTCAATGATCGGATCTAAACCAAATTAGTATGGGACCACCTCTGAGACACTACCTTTCCATTACAAAAAGAATTATTGGTTGACGTGGTCCAAAGTTATGCGGTAACATACATAAAAAAAAACAAACAAAAAATATTCCGACGAACTGATAACAACCTCCTCTTTTTTTGGAAGTCGGTTAAAAATAGCGAAAAAGGCAGGAAAAAGCACTAGGTAGGCAAAAAAAGGAAAAACAAGGCACTAAAAAAGACAGAAAATACGAAGAACAATCAAAAAATGCATTTATTTTAGAANACCGCAAAACTTTTTACGCCAAACTCTAAATTTAGAAACTGACAATAGAAAAAAGAGAGAGAAAAAGCAGTCCAACAAGTTGTCTACGGTCCACGCCTACTCAGTGAGAGCAAAAAACGAGATATATCTTCTGAGATTCCCTCGATGCCTCCTAGTCATTGCTTTGCGAAGTATTCGCCCAGTTTCTGATGGGGACGTCGAAGCCCAAAGTTGGGAGTGCTGTAACTGGTTGCGGATCGTGGAATGCCTGGTCTAAACCAATTGTGGCCAAATGATCAGATGTCTCATTACCAGGTAATGGCCTGGCACCCAGAGTAAAGCAAGATCGTTATGTTTACCAACATAATTTAGTCGAGACTTGCATTGCCGAACTCGTTTGGAAGTACTTAGATAGAGGGCTGGCCAATGTATTCAGGGCAGCTTGGCTGTCACTGCAGACACGTAAACTCCTCCACCTATTTTCCACCACTTAGTCCATGGCTTTGAGGTTTGCGAATACCTCAGCCTGGAAGATGGAAGCTTATCCAATTTAACGTAGAAAAACACTCCAGATCCTGACCCAGAATCAGTTTTGTAGCCATCAGTGACGATTCCACAATGTGTGAGTCCGGGTACAGTACTGGAATTAAACCAGCATACAGCCTCAGGGAACTCAACATTAGGGGTGTGCCGGGTATCCGGTAGATATCCGGAATCCGGCTTAGCCGGCCTTTTTTCTGATATCCGACTATACTGGCCAGTATCCGGCCGGATTTCCGGATTTTGATTATAGAAGATTCAAAGATCTGCTTCAGTTGAAATCTGGCAGGAACTAAGTAACAAAAAAACTAATTTAAATATATAAATATATATAAATATATAAAAAATTCAGTCCAAACTTTTTTATAACCTTCTTTTATTTCTATTTAGATGAAAGATTTACAAATATTATTAGAATTAGTTTCCACGCCAAAATACCCGTACTTTAGAGATGACACCCGCCATTAATACTTGGACATCCCTTTCGTTGATCGATTGAGCCTGTTTTCGCCACATTCTGCGGAACTGCGTTATTCTTAAAGGTGTGCATTTTGTTTACTTTTAATTTTGATTTCATATAGGCCCAATAACGCTCGATTGTTTGGAGCTCTGTACAATTCGGAGGATCGGCCTCTTTTAGTACAATGTTGATTCCATTTTGTGTATAAAACTGTTGCGCTTTTTTGCACAACGGCCTGTTGCCAAATCAGGTCAAAACAATACAGGCTCTCAGAACAATACTCCAGGTGCAACAACACGTTCAGAGAGATTCGGATTCCTTTTCAAAGTCCTTGGAACATCCTTCTCCACTATCTTATTTATAAGTGCCTGATTTTCCGCCAGATTCCGCCTTTCTCTCAATGCTGCATTTTTTCTTGATATTTAACAATACATTTTGTACCGTCGACCTTCCAATTTTCAGCAATTTTACTAACCGACATTGGGAGATGTGTGGAGTCCAAAATCAATTTTCTTTGCTGAAGTTCTTTGCTCTCCACATCATTTATTTTTAAAGTTACGCATATGAAAATTAAGTGTAATAAAAAACAACGATAGCAAAATCAGCGCACTAAATATACAGCTGATCGAGTAGTCGATAACAAAGTTATGCTATGTATAGTGCTGCCAAATTCCAAATGAAGCAGATCTTATTTAAAAATCTAGTTCAGATTTTTTTTTACATTTTTATAATCAAATTTAATAGTATCTAATTAGTAATAGAGTTAAAAATTTATATATTTTTCTTTATGGAAAGAAGCATTTCCGCATTGTCGGTCAAGAACCCATTTCTATTTTCAACCTAAATGCTACCCGATGCACTAAACACTCTTTTTGAGTTCACTGCGGAAGGTGGTTCGCAGAGATAATTCATTTCCAAAGTAAACAAATTTGGAAATTCTTTGCGACTATAATAATAATGGAATTGGTGCTTATACATTTGTTAGTGTTTGGCCGGGCTTCTCCTCTGATTTGTGGGAGCGCATTGATGTTATCAAACAAGGGGAGGGAACTACAGTTTTACGCCGACTCCGAACGGCGATTAGGAAAAAACTTTTTTGTTTGTTTTTTATGTTGCGCTGAACCGGGCTTGAACCCAGGCCTGCGGAATGTTGGCGCGCACTGCTAACCGCTACATTACAGCGGCCGTCTGATGGACGAAGTCCAGAGGTTCACAAAGCAACCTCTGGAGCCGTCAGCATATGGGCAGGCCCTGAGCGGCATTCACAGGGAGTCAGTCTCAAGTTACGTAAACTCGAGACCTGCGAATGCCGTCTGGGCACACAACTACCTGACGTAGAAGAGACGGAGCTTCGTCTGCCTCGGGAGACTCGGACCACGATAGCCCAACTTCGCTCTGGCTACTGCAGCAGGTTGAACTCATACCTGAGCATATTAGATGCAGATGTGCCAAATGAGTGTCCGGCATGCGGAGAGACACCCCACGACTCTACAGATCTCCTCGTATGCCCGGAAAACCTCACAAAACTAACTCCATTGTCCCTATGGACAGACCGTATAGAGGCTGCACGCTTCTTGGGCCTTCCGTTAGTTGAAATTTACGACAACGACTGAGATACTAGCCGATCTGGGCGGGGTTGTTGTAGCCGCTACAATAATTACAACAACAACAACAGCCGTCTATGATTCCACCAAATTAAAGGATCTTCTTGTCTGGGTATAAGGGGCAGCTGTAAATATTTCTCCATCGTTTGGCTACCCACATCACTAGAAAAGCTGGAATTAGTATCAAAGCCGTTGGCGATTTCCTCAAAGCATTACCAAATATCCTGCTTTCGCTCTTCAATAGAAGATTTCACTAGAATTCGACGTTTTTCATATAATTCAGCAGGTTTCCCTATGCTAACTAATTTATATTTTCGAATTATTTAGTTCACCATCTACCCAGTTTTTAGATTTATTGATGTCAGAAAAGAAATGGAGTTTTGAAACGTGTGTCAGAAAATATTGCAACAATGAAGCCTTACGGGGCGTTTCGGAAAGCAAAAAGATATGTAACCATGCACATTAGTTCGATTTTCATCACATTTTAAATTTAAAAAATCAATCACGCGTTTTTTCTTAGCGGCGTTCATTGTTGTTTATCTTTTGTCTTTGACGTTTCTCCTCTATTTTCCAAAAATAAACGATAAATCCGGGTGGCAGACAGAAAAGTTATCTTTTTAAAACAGGATTATATCATAACTTGGATTTCAGAAATATGTATTCTTAATTACGTATTGGATAGTTCAGCTCGAAAAAGCAGATAATCTAGCTAAACAAAAGAAAACCTAATATAACAATATTGTAAAATTTATTAAGGGCAGCAGTCTACCGGATATCCGATCGGATATCCGAAACCGGAAATCTCTATCCGGCACATCCCTACTCAATATTATAGAATCTCTTCACCAAAGGTTATGGTGGCGTACTATCCTGTAGCATTGAAAAGACACAAGTGCTTAAATCTCTGTCGCCAGCATTTTTTTTGAGTGAGGCTCCTTTTTAGTCTGCAGGTGGAATTTAAGGCTTCCCCACGTATGAAGACACAAAGCGACGGTAAGTGTAGCAGTGCGTCAAGAGCACAATACTCAAAAAAATTAATGTAAACCAACCAATTAATTAATTAATGTAATGCAACCAGTTTGGTTCTTTACTATCGAAACCAGACAAATTTTCGTGGACCCCACTTACAACTCGTGGACCCCCATATTTTTTTCACGCCAACGTAGACCCCCGTCGAGTCTCCCGTGGACCCACCACCATTTTTTATATGAAAGCCCCGTGTTACATTCATCAGATAAGGTATATACTAGAGCAGGCCTTCCCAAAGTGGGTGCCGAAATCGTATGCCTGGGTACCGCTAGTGGCTAGAGTATACTAGTGGTGCGGGCAAATTCTTTAAACTTTCCATACACAACGCAACGATTTGATTAAACTTCAACATGGCGGCCAGAAAATCAAAAAATTTTGATTTTTATTAAAATTACCTTCAGCAGCTCATTTCGCTCTTAAGCATAGTTCCCCTGTACGTTTTGTCAACGAAAAATTGAATCAGAAAATTTTCAGAAAAATTGCTGAAAACTTACCCTTTTCACAACCATTTTCGGTCCTTTTGTAGACCTAATCCGCGTTTCATTCACTTTTCTTCCCGTTTTCGGATTTTTTGCTGGCTGGGCTGTTCTCGTAACAAGCGCAGCAGCTTCGCGTACGTGTATATGTTACTTATTCTTTGGAGCTTCACAATCACTCTGTGAAAGAGCGAATCAATACGATTTTAGAGGCAGACGAGAACGAGCTTATAAAAAGTTTGAAAACTTGTGAATTTTTTATTTTGCAACTTGACGAAAATACTGACATAGTGGGACTTCATGTTCTTCTCGTGTAAGTGAGGTACCCATTCGCAATGCAAATCAAAATGGCGAATCCCATATGGCGGACGATTTCTTCAAAAATGTATAAATTTTTATGAAGCTTGGTATTTACTCCATATGTCTGTATTTGACAGATTTCAATGAAATATAGGAATTAGGGAATTAGGGATTTTCGTCGTCTATGCATCAGCATCTACCAATAGAAATACTAGTAGCATCATACCAGTTGATCGTATTGTCTGCCAATTCATCCCTCGTGAAATGAATAAGTATGTCATTTTGCTCGCGGCGCTCCAACAGTCACAATGGCCGGCAGAGCAAATGTCCTATTCCTGAGGTCCGGGGTTCAAGTCCTCGGGTCGGGAAACATTTTTTTTCGTTTTACTATTAACAGTGAAGATAGCTTTGATTTAGAAAAGAGCAAAGCAAAATAAGGTCAAGTTTTTTTAGATCAAAAGTAAAACAACTAAACAATTTGTGCAAAATTGATGTTTAGTCTTGTTTTAACTTTTTTTAAATACTTTATTGCATTTTTTCTGACTTTTTCGCTCGAGAGGTCTTTGATTGAATTTCTGGTCCCAGCTGTCGCACCTCGGAAAACAATGGCAAATCTCCGAGCGTACTTCTGCCATAAAATATCTTTTTCGGAGGTGGAATAACAGTGTAGATCTCTCCATTTGCGTCACAACATCAAGAAGCACAATACGAATTGGAGAAGCTCGGCCAACATAGAAAACATTTAAACGCCAAACATTCATTTATTGGTATAAAATATGGGTAAATCCGAGAAATAGTCAGCCATAAATGAAAAAAATGCATGCCATTCAAATTCTCGCATATAAGTTGCATATACCTTCCCTTATACTATAAAATTTTTTTTAAACATAATTTTTTTGCAAACAAAAAAATAAAAACAAACGTCCGAACGTAACGTCCGAACGCTAGGATTTGCCCATATGGTATACTCTCCATCCCCAAATAACTTGGGATATAGTTATAAAACTATTTAGGCGTTTCCTTAATCTGGAAAAAGCCTTGAAAACGTCGAAAAACTCAAAATTTTCATTGAGAAGTCAAGATTTTTATGAAATTAAAAGACCGGTTTGTTCTATATTCGAAATATTAAGATTTCAAAACAACCGCCTATATATGTATGTCCAAAAACCCCGGTGGAACTTTTTTGTTTCTGAATAAAGCCTAACTCTTTTTTTAGTAAGGTCGTCATCGTTTTATGAGAGCTATAGATTTATAGTATAAGAATAAAAATCTAGGGATGGTATTTCCAAAATAAGTGAAGGTATAAATAACTTAAAACGGGTTTGAATGCCACAACTGTTTAATGGCAAACTATGGTCGTGAACGCGACCTTTTCGGCGACATAAATATTTTAAAAATCGATATCAAATAAAAAAGTTATACACACAAAAAAAGCATTTCCCTAAAACAAGAAACCAGTTTCTTTATTATAGAGTTACTGTTTTTTTCTGTAATATTACGAAAAATTTACTCAATTTGAAAAGTTGTTCATAAATTCAGGTTCAATCTAAAAATAGTGCGTCATTCATTTGAG
>NW_016157343.1:0-536 GCF_001687245.7 Rhagoletis zephyria | reverse complement strand
TTTTTTTTTGCTAAAAATTACTTGTTTTTGTATCTGGAAAACGTTCGAAAATGAGGACGTTATTTGAAAGCAATACCTGTATAATGCATCTCGGCGGCAAGTAAAGAAATCTAAAGACCTTGTCAAGGAAAATGGTATTTTTACATCATCCAATTTAAGAAAAGGTAAACCGTTAAATGTGAAAACTGTAGCGTTAGTCAAAGGTTTTTATGATTGTGATGATAATGGAAAACTTTTAGGGGGAATGAAAGATACAGTATCAGTTAAAAAACCTGATGGATCTCGAGAACTGCACGCTTTATTTCAACAGGAATATCCAGAGCATGCCATCCAATTTCCTAAATTTGCTAATGGTGCACATTCTATTTGTGTTTGCATTTATCACGAAAATATAAACTTAATGTTAGATGTTTTAATGCTAGATGTTTTAAATATCAGTGATCTTACAAATAAATACAGATTTACATTTAAAAGATTATAAAGACTGCACTGTGACTTATTAGTATGTGACAAAAACTCTTTTGACTGCTACGGTG
>NW_016157342.1:343633-351791 GCF_001687245.7 Rhagoletis zephyria | reverse complement strand
ACGTTGCTGGCAGACAAGTCTGCGCTGGCATCGGGCTCCGCCTCCACTTCTTCCTCCACCTCCTGCTCCTCTTCGTCGACTGCATCGATTACGCCCACAAGCGCTTCATTCAACCTTGCGGCTGTTAAAGTCACACCGCGCTGCAACTGCATTGACGTCTTCCGCGGCAGCGGTTCGTGTACCAGCGCCTCGGGCATCGAACTGTGTCTTTGAAATTTCGCTAGCTTGCGGCGTCGTTCATCTTCGCTACGTATATTTGCTATATATTGTCCGACTTTGCTCTCGACGTGCTTGAAGCGACGCTTCGTATACTGCGAGTGAATGTCATGGTAAGAGTAAGACTTACGGTCATGCTCTGGCAGATGGCTCTGGTGCGCAACGCCTACGCCACCACCAGTGGAAAGCCCAGTTTGATCGCTCTTAACCATGCGTTCGTCGCTTGCCAAACCAGCGGGCTGAGTGCGCTGCTCTGAGGCTGATTCGGCTGAGGATATAGTCTGATCGGCCGATGAGTTGGAGACGCTGAGATTGTGTACAAGCGTTAGTGGGCTTTTGATGCTGTCACCACTGTGCCCTTGTTGTTGACGTTCTCGCAAGCGGTGTGGAAATTGAATTCGATGATGTGGTGGCGTTGGCAATAAGTCCACTTCGGAAAGTTCATCGTGGGGGAAACTTTCATCCAGTATACTCATTTTTTTAATTAAGTTACACGTGCGGGCGGTACGGCTGCATAAACTTTACTTTTATACATTAAAAAAAAATTAAAACGCGACCAAAACTGGTTACATTATTTACAACTCTTTACGATTATTATTTTATTTCTTTGCAAGCGCGTACAACAAAATAACTAAAATTAAGTAATTTAATTTTTATTGAAGAGATATAACTTTTTATATAAGCATAACTAAATTAAACGTGATTAACAAAAACAATAAACAAGAGTAGAAGAAAACAGTAATTTGTGAAGTGCTATCGCGCGCCTGACTAACTTTAGCTCTGTAGGCTTTAGGCTACTGCAGCGATGTAAAAAAATTAGTAAATAATATGAAAGGTAACGGCACCTGGGGACAATAACCACGGCGCGTACATATTTATGTAGGTAAATATGTATTTTTATATATGACTACATTAGGGTGTGCCAATGAAAAAAACAAAAAAAGAATGGTAACACTATGGATGTTGTGTTTTTTCTGCAATGCCAAATAACGAAATAATGGCTTTCTCCACGAAAAGTCACCACTTCCATACAATATGTCCGAGAGTTACTAAAATTTTATGAACTCTTCTTTAATACAAAATTGTTTTTAATACAAAATTCTTTTCAAAACAATAAAATCTGATAAGAGAAAATTAAATAAAATAAATGAATTGAAAAAGAAAACAAGTTCCTACAAAACACATAAATACATAAATTAAATTTAAAAAAATATTTTTATTTTTAATACAAAATCTAAAAATTAAGGAAAATTAAATATAAAAAAAGTTAAGTGAAAGAAAAATTAAATTATGTTCCTAAAAATTCAATGAGATTGAAAATACAGCAATAACTACATGTACCATTTCCACACAAAGTGGCAGTGGCAGTGGCGCGGCTGACGAAGAAGACGTCTACATTGATAAGAGCACATACGCGCTGCTGTTGGATGAGCGCGATCGCTTAAAATCTTACAATGACTACCAGCAATCGAAACTGGACGAAAAGCAGAGCGAAATTACTCGCCTCAGGCAAAATGTGGACTTCTTGCGCGTGCGCCTGAGCACAGCCGAAGATCAGCTCAAGAAAACTCAGTGTGGTCGTTACACATTGCATGGCACTTCACTCTCAGGTTCGTTGGGTGGCTATGGGCAGTTGGGACGACAGCCGTTGCAGAGTTTGCTCTACTGCGCGGCAAAGAGTACGAAGGCGACGCAGACAGATTACGAGCGAAGCCGATCGCCACCACCAGCTCCACCGNCGTTACAGCAATAACTACATGTACCATTTCCACACAAAGTGGCAGTGGCAGTAGCGCGGCTGACGAAGAAGACGTCTACATTGATAAGAGCACATACGCGCTGTTGTTGGATGAGCGCGATCGCTTAAAATCTTACAATGACTACCAGCAATCGAAACTGGACGAAAAGCAGAGCGAAATTACTCGCCTCAGGCAAAATGTGGACTTCTTGCGCGTGCGCCTGAGCACAGCCGAAGATCAGCTCAAGAAAACTCAGTGTGGTCGTTACACATTGCATGGCACTTCACTCTCAGGTTCGTTGGGTGGCTATGGGCAGTTGGGACGACAGCCGTTGCAGAGTTTGCTCTACTGCGCGGCAAAGAGTACGAAGGCCACGCAGACAGATTACGAGCGAAGCCGATCGCCACCACCAGCTCCACCACCATCACCTTCACCGCTAAACCTTGGGCTACCGCACGACCACGGAGACGGCGATGACGAGCTGCATGTTTTTGTGACACCCAACACGCCGGATGCGAATAACAATTTATGCAGCGGAGATGGCACAATGGAGGTGTGCGGTCGAAATGCTAAGAACGTGGCGGCTATACAACCAATGTCGCTTTATTTCAGCAGCTGCACGGAGGAGAGTGCCGAAAGGCGAACGGCGAAGGAGAGTGGTTGGTGGTTTTTTTACTTACTTACTTTTCTTGAGCTCTACAAAGAATTATTTTCACCTTATTTTCAGTCGCATTGCGCAGGCGCAGCGATTCCCTTAAGGTCCGACAGCAGCAGGCTGAACCGAGCGAAGCAAGCGGTAGTGGCAGCGGCACGTCCCAACACAACTCGCGCACCAGTCAACCGAGCAGCTCAGATTCAGCCATAGAGGTAGAAGTGATTGACTTGTCATCGTCGCCGAAACCGGCACGCCGTAAGCGTTTCAGCACCGATCGAGATGGGCGTGGAACTATTGCACCGAAAATTCGGCCACTAAAATACAATCACGATCCACGCACACCCTCGCCCATGGGCTTATATATTGAGCGTTGTCCCAATAGCACTGCTGTTGATATCTCTGACACGCCAGAGGTGCAAGGCCCTCGCAAGTTGGCCGCAAAAAGGAGTGCTGGTGGCCGTCGCAAATCTATTTCTCGCCGTTGGTTTTATTTGCTCGGCAGTTGCATGCGTTGCAGCAATCGCCAACAGACAGAGAGTGAGCAGTACGCTCTTCAACAGACTTATACCCAAGTTCCGCTGCTGGAGAATACTTTTGAGCGTAGCGGCATACAGGTGCGTTCTAACTAAGGCGAGATGCCTCTTTGAGTTTAATGTTTTATTATATTTTTTAGTCATAATTTGTTAAGATCTTTATTTCGTGTTTAAAATTGAAGTTCGCTTTTTTTTGTTTTTGATATTGCCAAGTCTAATTTTATGTATGGCCAAACACTAACATATGTGTCAGCGCCAATCTATTATTATTTTTATAATTTTATGTATTTATTTATTTATTGTTTAAGGGTTTTCTTCCTATTTTTATGTTTGTGTTTTAAATAATATTATCTCCTCCAAAATCTGTTCGCACAAATGAAAAAATAAATATTTATAAATAATGTCGTAGTTAATAAATAAAAAAATGGTTCTAACAACCACTAATATAATACTGAATTCTTTCCAAAATACATAAAAATAATAGGAGTGAAGGAGAACTTCGGGTATCTGTAGAGCTCTAGCTTCTAAGCAACTCATATTTGTTAGAAGGAGACTCTCAGTACTAATTAATCATCACACAAACCTTTTATCTCCTCTACTAAATTGTACCCAAATCTCCTTAAGGTAAGCATTTGGCACGCCAAAAAATGAGAAGTCTAATGAGCTATTCACAACAGGTTACTCTCACCGAAGGTGTTCAGACTCAATCGGATGTACAAAGAGCAGTTATGGTGTGATGCGTGAGGTTTACGAGGAGTCACAAGATGGTATATGATCCGCTTCCGCCTGCAAAGTATGCATGAGTAATCTGCGGGTACAGGTGCCTGGATCTTGCCGAATTTAGTATACTACACGAGCTCTACCAAGTCGCAGTTGAGCGATGATGATTCTATGTCGTCTGCATGGGTTACACGTTTTCTTCTGTGGCGATAGGAAGTGCGTGGAAGTGTGGAAATGGGTTGATCCGCTTTTTGGGTTGATAGCTTTGTAAATATCTCGTGCGTAAAGTATCTTTGCCCTTTACAAAAGTAAAGCCGCGAGCTTCTTGCTAATCGTTGTAGCGCGTGTCAAAAACTAAATGGGAACTAATGGGACTAAGACTTTGGAGTGGAAACTGTAGGTTTCTCGCTCTGTCCTCGATGCCGAGTTGTTTGTCTCTGCACGGTTTGAAATATTTGTCTCTCTCTAGATCGTGGATGATGCGATCTGATCTGACCGAGTCTAAGGCTTTAGGTCACAGGTCTAGTGGCAATCTTTTGATTAGGACCATCACCTTTCTTTACAGAATATGTTATGAAATTCTACACCTAGGTGGAAGAAATGTTTTTGGAAATATACCAGAGGACATACTAAAATAAGTTAAATTCAATTGGTCACGCTGGCGGTCAACGATAGTAGACGAAAAATTTCCCTTTCCTTGTTCGACATGACCACCATCACCGAAAACAGTTTGAATACGAATACCAATACGAATTTCTACAACTACGAATATGAATACAAATAGGAATACCATACGAATGCGAATATGAAACCGAATTCGAATGCGAATGCGAATACAAAAACAATTAGGAAAACGAATTTGAATACGAATACGCCTGCGAATATGACAACGAATACATATTCGATACGAATTCGAATATCAATCCGACTATAAATACAGTGAAACCCGCTTAAGTACCTAACCCGTTTAAGTAACCTACATTTTTGGGAACCGTGAATATTTTAATGTAATCTGAAGAAAAACCGTCTTTTAAGTACTTCGCCGCTTATTTACCCAACCCGCCTAAGTACCTGAATTTTTCGTACCCCATTTACCATTTTACTTATGATTTTCCCCTTTTAAGTGCTCCCGCAACACGTTAGGAAAAAAAGCTCCAAAAAATCAACGGTAATTTTTATGAATGAGTTGTGTTTCAGTTGAAAAATCTTAAAAATTAATAAACAAGCATAAGTGGCAAAAAACATCAGTTTGAATTTGGTCCGAAATGATAGATATGTCCAACACTGTATGTATGTATAAATACGTATAATCAATGACTTTAAAGAATTGAATTCTTGTAAATGCGACATAACATTGCTTTATCGATTTTTTTTTATAAAGTTTTTGTCTAGTCTATTATTTAATGCTATGCACACTTCTGCTCATGTTTTATTGGAGGACTGGTTTATGTAAGTTAGCTTATATGAAAATTAATATGAATACGACTCGAACGCGAATACGAATATTATGCGAATGCGAATACGAAAGAAATTTTTAAATAACACAAATTGAATTTCAATACGAGGAAGGCACTTATAATAACACTATTCACGAGCTCTTCAGACGATTCACTTTAACATTCGCAATAATAAAATGCACAACTCCAATCGAATCCCCAACAACATCAAGCCGAAATACCGCCCAGCACGTTGTGGTAAACAAATCTACTGATAAGGAATGCTGTGTAGAAGAACAACAACAAACATAACATACGAGTACATGCCTACCGATTTTACGTTGGTGTAAACAAAAAATTACCACAAAAGCGACGACCAAAATCAACAGTGTGACCGAGTGACAGGTGTTTCAACAACATTTGACAACTGCAATGTTGAAATGACAGCACACAACTAAAATCGATAATTGAAAAAGACTTGCGCATTAGACGCCCAAGAATGGTGAAAAGAGCAGATAAAAATTTTTGCAGCGCACTGCAAACGATGCACATAAAATAATTTTGCATAGGAAAAGTCTTTGAAAAATTATATTGAAGAGCTAAAAAATATATTCAAACTTAAAAACTAAATTTAAACGTGTAATAATTAGTGGGAGAGTGGTAAATCTGAGTGGCAAATCTGAAATCTGTGGCTGTAAAATTGGGCAGCAGCCAGACATGTAAAAGTTGTGAAAAACTCGCAAAGTGAAAAATCGAAATTGTCGAACGATATATTAAGGTACTACATACTTGAAAAAAGGGAGTGGAAAATGCAGAACGTAAATTACTTTTTTAAAAATTTCATAGCAAACCAATAAATGGGCGAAAATTTAAGCAGTCTTACTTGAGCAGCGGTTGGGCAGCAAAAGAGTAGTTGACATTGCTGCTCCTTTATCGATTAAAAACACGAAAGGTGCTGATGACTATTTAAACGGTAATAGCGGATAGTTTCAGTAAAAAAGCAAACAAAAAACGGTACTAAGACAAAAACTAAAACATATAACAACAAATAACTTTCAATTCGAAAAAAAAGAAAAATTAGATTTCTGCACTAAACGGTTAAAAGTTGAAAGACTTAAAAAAAAAGAAAATCATCAAATATATTCCATCAGATAAACACTAGAATAACCCTTTGCCTCTTTTGAAAGCCAGCACGGCACATTGCATGAAAAAATCTGCCTTCGTGCGCCGCTAAGTAGACTATACTTAAATATTTGCTTTTGTGCTTAGTGCCAAGGTACATAACAAAACCACAAACAAAACTACAGCAAAAACAACAACTACTTGTTACTCTTCATTATCAAATAGACGACGACGACTTGAACACCTTGAAAGTGCATATACATACACACATATATAACTGTTAAATAGCGGAAATGGAATCCGCACAAGCCACAACCTATGAACCACTCGAAGGTCGTGGCGCCGGCATCCGCCATGAGCCCATGGACAGTCCAGAGGCGGATGTACGCACACCCAAAGATCACAAACATGCAGTGTACTTGGCATTGCTGGCAGCTGGTATTGGCTTTGTGTTGCCATATAATAGGTGAGTTGTAATGAAAGTAAGGAAATAATATAAAAAAGGGTAGAAAAATTCAATAAAATATAAATTAAAATTGAGAAAAAAACTAGAAAAACATAAAAACAAAAAGGAAATAAAAAATATATAAATATAAAGTTAAATGAAATTAAAAAATTTAAGTTTAAAAAATAGCTGCAAAATAAAAAACTATGAAAATAATTTAAAAAATACTAATTATTAAAAATATAATAAAAAATCAATAAAATAAAAAAAAACTAAATATAAGCGTAAACTAAATAAAAAAGTAAAATAAAACAAAGTAAAATAAAATAAAACAAAATAAAATAAAAAATAGAGAAAATAGATAAAAAAAAATAAAATGGTATAGTAGTAGGTCATTGTCGTATGTTTTTTCTATATATATTTAAAATTTTATAATTAGCATGTTATTTAACAATAAGCAATTTAAATCTAAATCTAAAAAAATCATCCAAATAAAATGGTATAGTAAAATTATATTCAACAATTTTATTGAGCTTGAGGCCGTTACTAATGACACATGCTGCTATTTCGAAGAACACCACTTCTACTCATCGGACTTCTTCATCGAGTTCATTGGGACTTGAACCAGCAACTCCGGCGTTCAAAGCCAGCCCATTGAGCTAAGTTCGCCATGTAAACTGTTGTTGTTTTTCCACTTTTTCGTTTGCGCAACCCAACTACAATCAAGGGCAACGATTTTTTTGCTATTTAGACTTGATCATATGGTTGTTGCTCGTTTGGTTTTCTACAAGTTTTTTTATGAAATGGCCGCATGCTCAATGAAATTCTTGAATATAATTTTTATAGAGCCATAAAAAACAAAAAGATATTATAAAAACAAGTAAGAAAGTCTAAGTTCGGGCGGAGCCGAACATTAAGTACCCGGCGCAAGTATTAAATATATGTTTTTCCCCTTTCCTAAAGCTACCGCTAGATGGTAAGCCGGGGTGTATCAATTTTGAGTAAATTAGCGTCCTTAAATTTCGAATTATTGAAGTTTCAAGCATTTCTGAAATTTACCGTTATATGAAAAGCGGCCGTATTTTTAGTCCGATTTCAATAATTTTCAACGTTTTGCTTTTATTTGGCAAGCACAATAAAAATACCGAGTTTGGTACAATTTGGTAGAACGGTTACCGATATACATATATGTGACCATAAGTGGGCGGTGCCAGGCCCATTTTCCAAAATTTTACCATAAACGTATATCTTGGTAAAGAATTGTTGCAAGCATCAATTTTGAATAAATTAGC
>NW_016157342.1:241764-343598 GCF_001687245.7 Rhagoletis zephyria | reverse complement strand
ATCTTCAGTAGTTACTAAAATATCGCAGTTTTCGTATTTCTGGAAATTACCGTTATATGGGAAGTGGGCGTGGTTACAGTTCGATTTCGCCCATTTTCAATACCAACCTACCTTGGATTAAAGGAAACCTACATACCAAATTTCGTTGAGATATCGCAATTTTTGCTCGAGTTATCGTGTACACGGACGGACGGACAGATGGACAGACGGACGGACAGACAGACATGGCTTAATCGATTTATTTTTTCATCCTGATCATTTATGTATACATTTGTCTATATCTGTCTCGATTCGTTTTGGCTGTTACAAACAACCGTTATGTGAAGAAAATTAATATACCCTTGTGCACAAGTGCGCTCGGGTATAAAAATACAGTAAAATAAAATATATATAAAAATAAAATATAATATAAAATAAAAGAAAACAAAAGAATGAAAGAAAAAATTATGACTATAAAGAAAAAAAGACAACAAAAATTATTAAACAAGTTTTGTATAAATAATAAACTCGAATAAAATCAGATACAAGATGAAAAATTTATAAAATGTTATAAAATTAAAATAAACTAAATTAGAAAAACTTAATCAAATCAAAATATAAAATGAATAAGGTATAATAGATTAAAAATTCCTCTTTCGGTTTTTTGTATGTAAATGTTTAAGAGAAAAGGGGTCGATGAAGGAGCAGCGTTTACTCATTTTAAATAAATAGTTTCAGCTGTCATTTGAATTCCAGTAAAATGTGGAAAGAATATTTTCCCAAATAAATTTGAATAAAAACAGGAAATAAACTAAAAATTCCCGCACTTTATAGGATTTTAAGAACTAAAGATTTCTTAAAAAAAAAAAAATCCTTCAGGGGGTACTAACTTTGAGGCATCGAATCAAATGCTAAAAAAAAGCAAATCAATGTACGAAAAATAATGAAACTGAATTTAATTAAAACAAAATGTAATTTAAATGTTCAATTTTATAAGTCTATTTATGTTTAGCTAAGGGTCATTCCAAGTAAAGCATGTAAACGACATAAATTTTAAAATCGCTTAAGTTTCCCAGTTTCAGTAGTAACCTCTTAATAAATGACTGTATTTTATTAACTTGTTAAAAAATATTAGAAAAATATAAATAAGCCGAAGTTTTTTGGCCTTATTCCTAAAGAATAAAGTAGCTTTATAAAAGGTTTATAAATTGATAAATGTATGAAAACGTCGATTTATAAAGCTCTTTAGACCTAAAAATCTAAAAAAAATTATCCGTTCTTGGCCGATTTTGCTATTTACCTTGTTTTCTTAAAATTTAAATATATGTATATGTTTCCATTTTTGACTAAGCAATCCAAAATCTGTTAGAAATGGCTACTAGACTTATCGCGGAGGCAGGGTTATATAAAATTGGGCCGATTTCGCTTATTTTTATTTTAAACGAATATATTTTCTCTAAATAAGGCCGTAAAGGGGATGTTCTTCATAAAATGTTTGTTATCAATGACTTAAATTTAAGTGTGAAGTCTTATTCGCAAGCTTAGAAAATAACAAATTGTTTCACTGTTTGTTCAGCATGCGTTTGTGTTTGGATATAGTGCCCAGAATAAATGTTACAGGTATTGTCTTCCCAGATAGCGCATATTCATGAATGAAAATGGATATTTTCAAGCACTATGTACACATATGGATTTATTTAAACTAACTTCTTTTCCTGAGAACTTATTTAAATTCCAAACACCGAAGGCCAACTTGAAACTTGAAAAGAACCAACACTGAAATGCGTCAAAATGAAAGTAAAAGAGCATAAATTTTTATGTAAAGCAAAACTCTCTGGGAAGACTATAGGTTTGTTCGTCGAAAATCCAGCGAAAATTATCTCTCAGAATATTAGTTAGTAAGCAAAAATGCTCCCAAATTCTCTATCAATTACAGATACTCTGCACGAACGCAAATTTGCAGGAGCTTGCAAGTTTCCCTGCCAGCCAGTGTCCACGGTTGGATTTCAAACATTGTATAGAATGTTAAAATTCTTTCAGAGGGGCAAAAAACAAGATCTATATTTATATTTCTTGCTAGTCCGACTTTCTTCAACATACGTTTCAATTTCCTTGCCGTACTAACTGTCGCGTTTCCTATATCGACTCTGGTAGAGATTGCATTCCGAGTACGTTTCAAATCATTGGAATTAACTAAATAATTAAGTAAACAAGTATTTACTTAAATTTTTCATTTTAAAATCGCTCAAGTTCGTAAAGTTTTAAATTCGATGAACCTGTTTATTCATTTTACCGTCGACAAAAAATGCAACCATGTGCCACAATCATATGTTTTTCCTAATTGCAAATTCTTGCTGGCAACATTTTTTCCAGCTTGAATTTGCAACTTCTCTCCAAGAACTGATCTTTCTACTTATGATTTATTTAAATAAAACATGCGAAATTTAGTTGGCTCGGTTTAGCCGTTTTTTACCAATTTAACCGGTTGGTCCAAAAATCTCAATGCAAAAAAAGACGTAAGTGAACATATGAATTGTGTATCTGAAAGAAGTTCATAATACCAGTGGCAGAAATAAAAGAATCGCCTTATATCAACCTGTTTAGTCTTTCTATATTTATTTAATATTCAAATTTTTTTTTTATAAAAGGCTACCTCATTTTACATATAATTAACTGCATTTAAATGCGCATTTCAAAATTTGTACAATTATAAAAATGAAAAAAAAAAATTAACTAAAATTTCAAACTTTTTACTTAGCATTTTTAGAAAAATTTTAGGTACGCAGTTTTATAGAACATAAAATTAAAGTAGAATAAAATGCTAGTTTCAAGCAGTAACAAAACACAGTTGATTTTTGTGGATTTTTTAAACGATGCTGGGAATTTTCTTCCATATAAACAAATTGTCGAACATACATTGTATGTACTTTGTATGGAAGAAAATGCGTGACACCGCCAGGAAAAAAAAAATGATAAAAAATTAACGTTACTTTTAGTCACTTGAAACTTGCACTATATCCTCCTGTAATTTAAATGGGCTATACTTATAAAATTGTGTACCTAGAATTTTTCTAAAAATTTTGAGCAAAAAGATTTAAATAGGTTGAAACAAAAAAAATTTCAAAACACACCAACAATCAATATACTCACGACACTATTGGCCAAATATAGTAAAACTGCGTTCTTAGGTTTAGCATTATTTTATTAGAACTTTATAATTTCAAAAATATGATGTATTCTAAAAATTATTTAAAAAATTCAGTGCAATGTAAAATAAAAGTGGCTACCAAATGAAAGACAAAACAATGTAGGATTTAAAAAAATTCAAAATTTTTGGGTTCATAAGGACGAATAGGTACTGAAAATGCACTTTTAATTAAATTTAATTTTTTTAAGCTTACAAGGACGTTTGAGGACGTTGTCGAGTTTATATTAGTAACATATGTATAATTATTTCAAAATAAATATTACAAAATTTCAAGGATATTCAAGGGTAGATTTTTTAAGGACATTTTCAATACTTTATGCACCAAAAAATTTAATCTGTTCTTTCCCTACAGAATTTTCTCTTTAATTTGATAGATACCCATACTGTTTTCCTATGTACATTGCTCTAAATTTTTTAAACCATTTTCTGAATTACTCATATTATTCAATTTTCAAAGTGCTATTAAAAAATCCTGACGTCAGAGAGAAAAAACTAAAAACCCAATTTTACTGCATATATTTGGCCCATGGTTTCGCGAATATATTCATTTTTTTTTTTTGTGTGTAACATATCCTGTCGCACGACAATTAATCCCGAGATTTTTGGGACTGCAAAAAGGGATAGAGATTAACATCCCTAGTAAGTATGTTCAAAATTGAAATTGTATTTAATTGCTTTGGCAGCTATTATCCCCACATCGAAATTTCTATGTGGAATGCCGTTCACCCGAAATCCTTTCACATTAATGATGAAGTGAACTATTTCCTTGAACGAAATTTTTCGCCGGTGAAATTTTTCACCAAATATTCATGATAAGGCTTTTACTTTATACCAGTCACAAGGACTTGCCCCACCAGTCACAAATTTAAATATTTTAAAAATGTCTATAAAGACTGTTTGACCTTGTTTATACCCACACATAAATCGTTTTGACCCAGTTCGCAGTGATTCAAAACTGATGCATAAACCGAATTTTAATACGCTCAGAATTTGGTTCAAGAACGCCCCATCTCAGCTGCCGATTCAAAAAGGCCCTATTTCAGCACATTTTCAATGTATTTTCAACTGAGATAGGGCGTGTTTGAACCGAAATCTGGGATAGGTCGTTCTTCAACAAAATTCCTCAAAGTGGCCGCCATGGCGCAGAAATCGTTTCATTATCTGTTAGTTACATATGGAATTAGTACAAAAGATTTCCTCTGAATCGCTACCAAATTAATGTGAAAATCTAGATGTGTACAAAAATGTTAAGAAAAAGCAAGCCATGAAAGCGCATTTCAAGAATAAAAAAAAAAAAAATAAAACCAATGTGAATGTAGGCCAAAAACGCAAGGAAAACAAATTTCGAACATTTATGAAACAAACAAAACAAACGAAAACAAAAGGCAAACAAATAAGTTTTTGTTTTACATATCCACATACATACATATGTATGTAGGCACGAGTATGTCTTCCGACATTGAACTTGCTGTTTGTTGCACTTAAATGTACTTTGAAAAAAGTACTTTTATACATAAGTATGCACATTAGGGTGGTCAAAAAAAAGTTTAAAATTTTAAGCTATCACACAATGGGATTTTTCTAAATGGCAAAAGGAATCCCCATTTTTGTTCTTAAAAAAAAAAAAAAGATTTAGAACTGCCCCAAAGCCCATGAAGTTTTTCATGTATTTTGTATTCTTCATTTTCACATTTTTTCGTTGAAATGGTATAGAGTTATTGAAAGTATTATTTTTTCAATCGGAAAACTCTGTTTTTTTTTACTAAAGGTTTTTTAATCGGACACCCCATTTTCTTTTTTTGCTTACATACACATTTGGGTATTATTATTGGAAGTTTCCTGAAGTGAAACACAGTTATCCGATCGAAAAGTATTGATTTTCAAGAATTCTATACCTAAATATATATTTTGGTCTCATTTTCTTGCCTTATAATAGAGCTTGAGATTGTTTTTAGCGAAAAATTATTGTGGAAAAACAACAATAGTTTAAAAAGGCTAGAAGTTATAACTGCTATGTATTTCCAGTTCACATCATCTCCTAATCAGATTTCTTCATTGCAGTCTGATGACTAGATTTGGTGTTCTCCGAAATAGCAGCTATATCTTCTTCTTCTTTAAGCTATAGTGTTTTTTTCGCCATATTTTTTAATTAAAAACGGCCTCAAGCCCAACAAAGTTGTCGAATAAAAAACATCTTTTCTTCTATTTAAAAAATCCTAGGGGATGAGAGCTTAACATCTTAAACTTTTTTTCTGCACCTATTTTTGGACCACCCTAAAGCACATATATAAGTCCATACATACATACGTGCAATTGAAAGTGCACATTTCTTGGTATGGAAAGTGTGTGAACGGAATTGTGTGATTTTAGTTTTTCCAAAATCTTTTCTCTTGGTCTTTAATACTTGTTTGGCATCTCCGGCATATAAGGACCTCTTTCTTTGGGCAAAGGCGAATTACTCAATGAAAAGTCTTGGAAGTGAGAATTAGGGATGAAGTTCTGCTAAATTTGATCACTGCGATTCTATCAAATAAAAATCGCAAATAATGCCAGCGAAAATCCCAATCAGAAGCAGGGTAAATGCAAAGGAAAAAAAGGCGACATAATTAAATAAACTGTGAAATCGACTAAGAAGGATAATAGAAAAGTTGGATGACTCAAATAATAAATCAATTTTTATTCGGTAATCCATGAAAGCTTGTCGATTAGAGTGGATGTTTGCTACCATCGAGGTTTTCGATGTTTTAAAGCAAGCCAAATTTGACTGGTAGTATGGCAGGTGGTTTCCGCAGCCCACCTGATATTTACCTCCTCGACGAGTTCCACCTTTAGTCTGTGTTTGCAAGAGGCTAGAGGTATGCCCGCATTCTGAGCAGAACTAACTTCATATATTTCCGTCCCCCTCCTTGCCAGCGCGTCGGCTAGGCAGTTGCCAGGAATGTCCCTATGTCCAGGGAACCATACAACAGTCAAGGAGCATTTTAATGCCAGCAGGTTGAGAATCTTCCTGCATTCTATGGCTACTTTGGACGTTGTTCCATTAGAATTGAGAGATTGGATAGCAGCCTGGCTGTCAGAATAGATAGCAACAGGCCGCCCTGAAGAAGCGCTTCCATTATGGCGTTTTATTCTGCTTGAAAAACACTACAATGGGCCGGTAAGCGAAAACTGAGGTTTAGCGTGGGTTCTTCAGAGTAGATCACGCTCTCCACTCTTTTGTTAAGCTTGGAACCATCTGTATATACGGCCGTAGATCCTGGGTTCAGGTCTGTGGCCCCTCCCCATTCGTTCCTCTCTGGGATTCTTGTGGAGAATTTGTTGTCTAAACAGATTAGAGGAGTGGTATAGTCTATCTGTCGTAGATTATCCGGTAGAGTTTGGAGTGCTTTTGCGTGTTCGAATCTGAGGTCTCTCCACGGCTGGATTGTATTTAACCTGGCCGCACTGCAGCCGGCACGAAATTTTCCGTAGCGATCCATAGATGGAATATTTAACATTATTTACAGAGATTTGGTGGGTGTAGTGCGCAGTGCTCCTGGGACTAGCATGGCAGCCGACCCCTGCACCCGTTCCACCTTGCCTCTGGATAAAGTGTTGTTTAGCGCAGGCCACCATACGGTGACCCCGTAGAAAATGATGGGTCTTATCACAGCTGTGTACATCCAATGTATGATGTGTAGTTTTATTCCCCATTTTTTGCCTATAGCCATATTAAAGGCATAAAGGGCGGTATTCGCCTTTCTGGAGCGGTCTTCAATGTCTCGCTTCCAGTCAAGTTTCTTGTCTAGAATAATTCCAAGGTATTTGACCTCGGTTGAGAGAGTAAGTACCACCCCGTTTAGGTTTGGAGGTTTAAATAAGGGAGTTTTACACTTCCTTGTGAAAAGTACCATTTCCGTCTTGGTAGCATTGATGCTAAGTGCACATTCCTTGGACCACATGTTTACCAGACCGAGTGAGTTTTGCAATAACTCACTCAGGACCTGAAGATGTTTGCCCGTTGCCACGATTGCTATGTCCTCAGCGTACGTTATGACTTGACAACCGGTGCCCTTTAGGCTTAGAAGTAGGGTGTTCACTGCTCAGAGTAGAGGGGAGAGAACGCCTCCTTGGGGGGTGCCTCTGGTCACATACTTTGTAATGGCGTTCGGAGTCGGTGTACGCTACAATTCGGAGGAGAAGCTCGGCCAAACAATAACATATGTGTAAGCGCCGATCTATTAATATAATAATTATTATTGTTATATTATTAAAAAAAATAAAAGAGTTTTTATTGAAAGTCTTAAAAAATATTTTGATTTTTGTTTTGCAAGGTTATAAACTAGAAACTAATATTATTTCATTTCACATGCGCAGAGGTGTACAAAAGATATATCGATAGTCGCCATCAATCATCGATGTTTAGCGAAAATGAAAAACATCGTTAGTGCTACGATGTTTTCCCTACCTCTATTGTCGATGCCAATCGTTTCAATCAAAAATTGTTCACGAATAATAACCTCTTTGGGTAGAATAAATATCCTTTGCGATTTTACAATGATCGGACTTAGTATATAATATCTATTGTCGCGGTTATACAAAGGTTTACAATTCAAATAAACTAAAATGTATATCAATAGATATACTTACATTGACATATCATCGCCTGAAATGCAAAAAGCCAAAACTAACAATTTTTTTTTGCCATAAAATGACGTGGGGACTTCTGAGTCGATAAAATCGCTAGTTATGGTTTGTTGCTTCAAATATCAGAAAAAAATTGTTTATCAGAACTACAGATTTAAGGTGTTGAATACAATCGCTTCTAATGTACTTGATTACATTCCTCGTTTAACATACCTATAACTTAAAATTTTTTATTCTTTTTCTCTTGTTATTGCAGCTTCATCATCGCCGCCGATTATTGGCAAGCACGTTTCCCCGGACGCTCAGTGGCACTGGATATGTCTATGACATATATAATTGTCGCATTTGCTACCGTTTTGCTCAATAATGTTTTTCTATCGTTGGCACCATTTCGTGTGCGTGTCCTTTTCGGTTATGTGGTGTCCTTTACTACGCTCATCTTTGTGGCTGTGTGTGAGGTGGCCTTTCATATGTTTGCTGCCAATACAGCATATTCGGTAAATTTGGCTGCTGTATCGCTGGTGGCCATCGGTTGCACAGGTCTGTATTTACACATGAGAGCAATAATATTTTTTCTGGCTAAAAAAAACTAGTTAAATATTTAAAAAATAACACTTGGAAAATAATATATATATTTTGCATGGAAACTTAACTTTTTTGCTATCTTAATTTTATTTTACTTCATTTATATTTTTTCAATCCATTTAATTTCACTTAATTTGTCTTAACTTAACTTAATTTAACTTCCCTTCACTTAACTTGACTTAATTTCCCTTCACTTTTGCTTCACTTTCCTTCACTTCATTTCACTTCACCTCACTACCCTGCACACTTCACATCACTAATTTTTACTTCACTTCACTGCACTTCACTTCAATTCAATTCACTTAATTTCACTTCACTTTCCTTCTCATTTCCTTTCCTTTCCTTCTCCTTCCCCTCGTTTCTCTTCTCCTTCATTCTTTCCCTTTACTTTATTTCTATTGCTATGCCATTCCGAATTACGTCGATTTATTTAATAACTTTTCCTCAGCTCGCACTCAATTCTCCATTTGCCCTTCTCTTTCCCACAGTGCAACAATCGAGTTTCTACGGCTTTGCCAGCATGTTGCCCAAGCAATATACCCAAGCTGTTATGGCTGGCGAGAGCGTTGCCGGCTTTTTGGTATCTTCCAATCGTGTGGTCACTAAGTTGCTTATTCAAAACGACCGTGTGTCGACAGTGATCTTCTTTCTCACCTCAACCCTCTACATACTCTTCAGCTATGTGCTGCATCTAGCAACCATACACTCGCCATTTGTGCGATACCACATGAAGGCATGCGCCAAGATTGTACTCAGGCCTGACGAAGATCGATTGGTAAGTAATTTTTTTGATTTCGAATATTTTTTGCATGCATTAATTTCTTACCCTATCTTTCCCTCACAGCAAAATGACCTTGACGGCGGTACGCCCATCGCCAAGTATGGCGTACTCACGCTTGAACCCACTTCACCACCAGCGAATGCTGCTAATAACACCACAGGCGCGCTAAGTTTCAGTAACCCGGTTTATGAGCTATCCAATCCCACGGCTGGTGAGAGTGTCATCGAGGGTCTCAATAGCTTACCCGATATACCGAGCACACCACAGGAACCCACCACGCCAACTACGGTCGCTTTCAAGGTGGAGCATGTGCTTACACCGGGCACTTGTACGCCCGGCAAGTTAAGCGATTTGAAAAACGGCTTCGTTTCGCGCTGGACTGTCGCACAGGCAATTTACCCCTACATGGTCTGCATCGCACTCGCCTACTGCGTCACGCTCTCTCTATATCCTGGCATCGAATCCGAGATCATTTCTTGCAGTCTGGGCACTTGGTTACCGGTATTGCTAATGTTCACCTTCAATACAGCTGATGTGATTGGCAAGATACTTGCCGCAGTGCCATATCCATGGTCACGGCGTCAGCTTATCCTAATGTCCGGTCTGCGCATCGTTTTGGTACCGCTGCTATTGCTGTGCTGCGCACCAAGGCATCAACCAGTCATTTCGGGCGAGACTGCAGCATTTGTCTTCACAATCGGATTGGGCGTCAGTAATGGGCTCGCTGGCAGTCTTCCAATGATGCTCGCACCAGCCAAGGTGCCTGGCACCCTCAAAGAGGTGACCGGTAACATGATGACACTCTCCTACAATGTCGGGCTGACAACTGGTTCACTAATCGGCTATGTTTTCGAATCTATGTTGGGCGCGCAGCTCACCAATCCCTGTCCGACCTATCCCTATGCACCGGCCTCAATGTTGGATCCAACAGGCGCGCATGCGCAATTTCTCAGCACCACAACCAGCACAACAAGTACCGCAGCGCCAGTGTTGAATACAACAGCCGTCGCTGCGGCGTTACTCACCACCACAGTTTCGACGCTCTTGCCCACCACCGAGGCAAGTACAACTGCGCTGGCGGCAACAGCAGCGGCGGCTGGAACAACCACAGTTGCGGCAGCAGTGAGCACAACTAGCACATCGGTGGCGCCACTGCTACCGACACTGATGACGCCGACAGCCACAGCGTTCATCACCTCGACGGCGGCGACGATCTTGAGTTCGGTGTCGGGTACGATCGATAATGTGGTCTCGGCCATGGTGAGCACTGTCTCATCGATGGGTCTGGACCTGAGTGCCGATGCGAGCATAAGCACCACAGATCCGCAGACGCCAAATGAGCTGATGCAGAGGATTTAAATGAGGAAAAAAGGAGTTCGAAGGCAGAGAATGAGCGAATACGGAATGGGTTTTACTAAGTCAAACAACGCTGAAAGGATTGGCCGAGTTTTTAATGAGTCTGTCCTTTAGGAAGAAGGAGCACATATTTTTGTTCTTACGAAGCAAGTGTTTTCTAAAAATTTTGTAAATAGCTGATTTCGATAGAAAAGCACGAGGTGTTTAGTATATATTAGGGCGAGTCGCGCGCCTTTTTGTTGTTTTTAACTGTATATACCTCGCTATGTGTGCATGACTGAAGTGAAGGTGGCCAGATTTATAAAAATAATCGCATTACTTAAATTTAAAAACAAAGCAAAAAATGAAAAAAATAATACGCGCGGACTAATTTACGGGAATATAAAAAAAAAACAGAACAGAAAACAATAAAAAGTGGAAAAAGGTTTTGGAAAAGAGGTAATACATTTTACTGCATACCATACTCATCAAAAATAGTCACATACGCATATAAATTTATAAAATACATATAGACTGTAAGAATAACAGTTAAAAAGTTGTATACCTATCGAAAAAATTTCAAGCAAGCAAATTGAGGCACAGGCACGAGTTGCGTGAAATCGGCGTCTAATAGTAGGCTCCCACTGCATTCTGATGCATACCTACTGCAGCCTACTTTTAGGCGCTGATTTCTAAAGTGAACAGTGAGCTGTCGTGAATTCGAAGTTTGCATTTTTGCATACAAAAAAACAAGAAAAAGCAAACAAAAATAAATATCATCAAAAATTGTACTAAATACTTATTAGTTAAAATTTCATAACCAAAATAGTAAGCGTAAATTGTAGCGAAATTGTGCTAGAATATGTGGATATACATAGAAATGTTTGTAATAAATTAATAATTGCATACAAATTTCTTACATACATAGAACTCAAACGTAAATTTATATACATAGATAAGTAATGACGTCGGCATGTAAAGGTATCTGAGTTGAACGTAGACTTTTAGGCGCCGTTCCATATTTTGCAGCGATACATAACACACAAAAGGGCTGATAGAGATTTAAATTCTTACATGAGATAAGATATATTTTTAATATATACATAGTTAATTAAGGAATAAAGTTAAAATTGAATATTAAGAAAAAAATTAATACACAATAATAAAAAATAATACATCATAGCGGCCAGTAAGACGTATGACGATGAGGCCTGCCGGTAACCAAAGAATTTTATTTGAAGTGTAGTGTGAAGTAGTAAATAGTAAAAAAACGAGTTTTGATATGTATTTTTATGTTCCTGCTTAAAGTTATTTTTGTGCCTTAAAATGTTGGTTTTATAAGTTTTTACTACTTAAAGTGAAATACTTTGAGTTAAAATTTTTTGTAAAAGAAGTAACACAAAAAACATGTAGGTATGTACATTTTTAATTTTTTATTGGCGAAAGTAATCTTTAAATTTTTTTGTCTGTCTGTATTTGCCGTAAATGAGCTTTTTAGTGAAATACTTCTAAAATATATTTAAAAAAATTGAGTTTTCATTTATTCTAATACAAATTTTAAAACCTGTCCAATCACAGATCCTTAGAAACATTTTGAGCTTTTAATTATTTGTAAAAATATTAATATTTTTTTGAATAAATAATTGTTTTTGTGAAAATTTATATTTGGTTTATTTTTATTTTTCCCACAAGCTTCTGTAAAATAATTTTAAAATTTGTAAAACCAGACCAGTCATAAATTTTTGTTCGACCAGAAAAATTTACGAAAAATACTTTTTCCGAATCTTTGCTGTGGTAAACTTTTTGGAGGTGTTTTTAACTAATTATATTTTTAATTACTAAAAACAGTGTTCGCAACAAATATTATTTTGTGAATGAGTTTTGGGCAAATATAAAAAAATAAGAATTAATTTTTTTTCGTAATACTAGTCAAAAGGTTGATGGTCCTGTCCGACTTTGTTTGCAACAAATATTTATTATTGTTTCGGAAAAATATAAAAAAAATACAATTAAAATTTTTTATAAAATTGGTTTAGGTTGTAGTTTGCGTAAAATTGACCTACTGTTTTATATTTGTGTGAACGTTTTTTTATTATTTTCTTGTTCATATCTTTTTAAATGATTTTATTTAAAAAAATCTTTTAAATCAAATTACCTTTATGTTAAAAATTTTTACACTTTTTTAGTATGTCATTCATTCATTTTAGTATGTTCATTTCTTTTTAAATACTTTTCTTTAAAAAAACTTCCAACAAAAAATGTGAAAAGCAGTTTTTTGAAAAATATTTCATAAGATCATATTATGTAGTTTTACAAATATACATATGTATCCTCGTCAAATATATTTTCGTGGAAAAAAATTTTTGTTTCTAAATCTGAAACTTTATAAAAGTATATATTTTATGTAAAAATTAAAATGTTTTTTTCAAACTTTTAAGTAACTGTTTTGTGAATTTTTATGCAAATATAATTTTTCAATTTCTTATGCAAATATAAAACAATGAAATTTTTTTGAAATTGCTTGCTAAAACTTTTTTGCTTTTTCTTTGTATTCTCTTTATATACATTAATTTATTATTTTTGAAATTTTGTACAATTGTGAAAAATAGTTAATCCCAAATCTTCTTTGAGCCATTCACTATAAGTTTAAATTTTTTAAATATTTGTGTTCCATAAAAGTCAGAAAATTTATTTGAGTTATGAACATCAGGGTGCATCACTCGGCAAATGAAAAAATCGGTACTGTTTTTCCGTCGGAGTTTATTTATTTATTTAATTAGTCTATGAAACAATGTTTCTTACAGACTAGTAGACGAATGGTTTTATTAATGCTATCGGTCCACCTTTTGTTTGATTTGTTTTTTATTATGATTATTTATGGCCTTTATAACAACATCTTTCATTAAAAATGGCCTCAACGTCAATTCAAATTATTGAAAAAATGTTCGTAAAAATGTGTTGCATAAGTATTTTTTTCTTTTTTGAAACACGTTTGCATTGTTTTTGCAAACATTTGTTTCAAAAATATCGTTTTATATAAAATAGTTTGTTTTTCATTATTATGTTGTGATAGATAAGCAGTTGTACCCATAAAAAAAAAAATGAAAAATATTTGATTTCACTGCACATTAAATAATGGTTGATTTTTTAAACATTTTTTTTGTAGCGAAACATAATATTTTAACATATTTCGAAAATATATTTTTTTATAAAACACATTTTTTCCTGAAACCGAAATATTTAGATAATCTTTTATACATAGAGATAATGCTCGCGATCTCCATTGTTTAATCTACTCCTCTAAGGCGTCAATGTACGTTATTAAAAACAGATAGGTGTATATTATTGTTCGTCAGTTTTGTTTGTTGTATGTACTCGTATTTTATTGTGATTTTATTTAATTACTTAGTTGTAACTTGCATAAGTAGAGATGGGAATATATTTGATGACTTTTTGATAAGCAAAAAATTATTGAAATTGTTTTTCGGTACGTAATTGTCGATCGGTGGTAATTATTGCAATTAAATTATGCGAGGAAATTAATTGTAAAATATTGAATAGAAATATGAATAAAGTGAAATTATAAAAATGAAAAATTTTCTTTTTCTAAAAAGTTTTTCAATATACGAGTATTAAGTATACAACTTTGGTATTGCGCCATGTTTTAAGTGCCTAAATGTATGCAATGCAACGCCAACGACCAACGCACTTCTCAAATGCTACAGGCTAGAAATGATTGAAATTATAAGTTAATGCTGAGTCAAACCATTGCTAAAGAAGTGTATTCACCCAATGGCTCTAAGCTTGGCCATCCATTAAAGCATACCTCTAGCACCTTTAAGGCGTTTTGAAAATAAGTTTTCAGTAATAATGTAAAAAAACAAAAGAAAAATATTTCACACCGAAAGCAACGTTAAATCAAAAGTAACTCATCAATTAACCGAACTAACGCCTAAGTAGTGCATATTTTGAAAAGCTTTAAGGGGCAGCGGCATACTCAAAGGACACTTCAAGAATATTTGATTAATTTGTACTTGTGGATAATTCAATAAAATTTTTTTATTCACCTCTAAGTAATCTACCAACATGATGCTCGTTGCTTAAATTCCCAGAACACTCTTCATATGAAATCTGGCGAGAGTGAACCAAAAGCAATCACATCACGGCTGTATATGTAAGTAAAAGAGAACTTTCAATAAAACATTAAAGCAGTACTATGATTCTCTAAGAGCTAAAGACACTTAGAAATGGAAAAAAGCTCTTAAATGTTACCACGCTTTCTGTAGTAAACATAACACAAAGCTTTAAAGGCATATATATGATGAATCATTTGAGGGTGGTCATTATGGCTTTAAGATTTTCTTATGGTGCTTTTTCTAAGGGTGAATGCACTCAGAACATACATATGTACATACACAGAAGTTCATAATAGTGCATTATTTTTTATAGGGAAACTTCCTTAAAGCTTTTTATTATTTTAGCAAAGCGTTTGGAGACTTTTTAAAAGCTTTAGAGGGGTTACTTAACGAAAATTATAGCTTACAAGGCGCATGCTCAGTAAAAAATAGTTCTAATTTACACATATCTTCGCGCTGTTCCTAGTATTGATATCAGTTAATATTTTGTTCGGAGCTTTATAGCGGATAATGTCTTCCAAAGGCGTAGGAAGACATATAGAATAATATTTATAAACACTTAACACGCAGCGCACCATCTATATTTGAAGATTTAATTTTAAAAATTAAAATACTAGTATTTTACTATACCTACATACAAAAAATTATGGGAATTATCTTCTGCTCCGATTTGCAGGCTGAGAAATACGTATTAAAACTTTTTCGAAAATGTTGTAAACAAAAAAGTTATAAAAAATTCTAAAAATTTGTATCAAAATTTTCAACTATTTAATCAGAATTTTGAGAAAATGTGTTGGTTACATGGAAAAAAAGTTTGCAAGACCGTCAGCAAAAACAAAATAAGTCTATGAAATGTCAAGGGTAATTTTTAGCCACTTAAGACTTGCAAATTATTATACAATTATTAAATTGGCTACAAAACAATTTTTTAAAGATTCAGATTAAAAAGTTTGAAATTTTGATTAAAAATTTGTTGATTTTTTTTAATTTTTTACAAAGTTTTAAACTGTGATTTGTGCAACTATTGCGCTAACTTCAAAAACCTTGCCAATATATATTGGATATGCTTCGGTGTTGTATTGAACATCATTTTTTCTCTATTTATATGCAATCCAAGGTAGAGAGAATCATGCTAACTGATTACCACAAGGATACTCCAAGTCTGATTAATGAGTTTCGTCGCAGCTAAATCAAGCTGAATTGCAGAGGGATTCTAGAAATCGCCACGCTAAATTTTTGTCGCTAAAATCTCTAAATGAATAATGCTTTTGCCTAAAAGTATTCGCCAGGAAAATATAACCTATCCATATTGCTTACGATTTTATAACGAACTCCTTCAGCTATCGCGTTGCATATTTTTAGGCCCATGTGTTATTCATTTAGAGTTTTTTAGCGATAGAAGTTTAGCGTAGCGATTTCTAGAATTCCATCACTGCTTTAAAAATAATTATAATAGTTTGGCTAAGTGCTGACCGAGCTATAGGAAGGACCTAAAATTTTACGCCGCCTCGGAGCGGCAAATGGTTTTAACGGGAAGTTTTTCAAGGTGGCAATACACTCGAAGGTTTGCCATTTCCTGCCCATTGGCGAACGCTGTTAGCAAAAGCTGTTCTAATTTAGTTGTTGCTCGGACCGGGGATCGAACCTGGGCCCTACGGAGTGGTAGTACGCACCACTAAGCACTCAGCCACAGCGGGCTTCGAGAAAAAGTTTAAGGCCGTAATGGGAAATTTTTTTAAAAGCTAAAGCTTGCTTAAAGATCAATGTTAGCCAGATAATTTATTTTGGAACTAATTTTTCTACATCCCTTGTCAAATTTGGCTTGCAGACAAACCGGTTTCTGCTTTGTGCCATCTTCAGTATAATATTTCGTTCTCCAGATAGTTCGTTAGCCAGATAGTTTTTTTATTTTGTGCAAGCTGTATATAAATTGTACAGAGAGCTTTCGAAAGCTTGACACGCCTGGTTATGAAGTTGCCCATGCCATGGACGAGTTAGCACCCAATGCCAAAAGCAAATTAGTTTTGCAACCAGAAGGGAGGAAGGTGTACCCAGAGGAAAAGGCTGAAGTCTACTGGATGATTAGGAGGACGAATTATAATAACGCTGATGAGTTGATTTCAAAATGGAAACCAAATATTCAGTTCTTTAAAAGTGGCTAAAACAAACAAATATGTACTTTTAAAAATATAAATACATACATTAGACCGTAGCAAAAAAAAGCTCGAGTGTACCCCTCAGTTTAAAGCATTTTTGCAGGGCAAGGAAATTCCGAAAACAACTTTTATTTTAGTTTTTTTTTTTGCCGAAAGTAGGGCTCGCCTTTTCACATATTTCGTCATGTCTTCTGCATTTACAAACGGACCTTTAAGAATGATATATCGATGTTTTTATCTTGAGAGCAAAATTTTTTTCCAGCGTGTATTGACCTAAACGTACCACCTTAATATCAGAGAGTTGAAGCCCTCCACAAATCATGAACCCTTTTGTAAGAGAAGTTTTTGTATTATTCCAGTGGAACTATTTAGAAATAAAGTGATTTTTTTTAAATTGCTTGCAAAAATTCTTTGAACTCAGTGGTGTACGGGGAACATTTTTGTTTGGTTGTACTTTAGGGTGGTCCCAAAATGCATGTGAAAAGGTAAAGTCGGAATTTTTATGCTCTCACCCCCTAGAATTGTTCTATACCGAAAAATATACCCATATTTTTTATTTTAAAATCCAAAAATATTTAGAGGTCGCTCAAAGCGCCCAAAGTTTTCCATGTATTTTGTATGGGGAAAAAACAACTTTTCGTATAAATGGTATAGAATAGTTAAAAATCTATATTTTTCTACCAGAAAACTCTGCAGGAGATTCTCAATAATAATAACCAATTGTTTCTTTAAGCATCTTTCCATTGCAGCTATAATTTATAGGTCCCTCGAAAAATGCAAAAGAGGGACACATAAAAAATCGTAAGTATAAAAAAATGGTTAAATAAACTATTGGGTATTATTATTGAAAGTCTCCTGAAGAGAACCAGAGTTTTCCGATTGAATAATATTGATTTTCATAATTTCTATACCATTTCTACGAAACAATTTATTTTTCCCATATACAAATATATGGAAAACTTTAAGCGCCTTGAGCGACCTTTAAATACTTTTTGATTTCAAAATAAAAAAATAGGGTATACTTTTTCGATATAGAACAATCCTAGGGGGTGAGAGCATTACAATTCCGACTTTACTGTTTTTGGACCACCCTATTGTACTTACATATATGAATGTATTGGTAGATATATAAAGGATATTTCTTTAAACGGGAAAAAAGCCCTTGAACTTCTCGAAACTTTAACTGAACTCTCAAAATCTCGATAAAAATTGATCTCGAATTCGGCATTATCATTATGCTTAATCGACATTATTTTAAATATCAATAATTTTCAAGTTATTCTAGGCAAATTTGATTTTTTTTTGATTTTTTTATAAATTTGTATCTGTGGTAGTTTAATTCTTATAGCCCAGTTATGCATACTTTGCACTGTTATACCATTTTTAGTTAAAAAATCGAAACCCAATATACTTCTACATGTGAAGTTTTATGCGTTGGGTAACCGCTTACACGCAAAACTCATTTAACGGATTCCTTTCTGACAACTCTCATGCAACGCCAAATAGGCATAACTGAGCTATTACTGTATGTTAGTGCTTACATTCTCAAAGTAGTGAATTTAATTGTTCTAAAAATTTTAAATTAACATTTGCTGCTTCACAATAGAATCACATTTAACAGTACAGAAGGGGAAGAATGTTAATAGAAATATTTTCTTTTAAATAGCCCCTTTTTCATATAGCAGCAAAGTTAAACATCTATGTAATTTAAGCTTGACTTTACAGATTCTGTGTTAAAAACTAAGATTTTTTTGAAACACTGCAATAAAGGGATTTTCACCTAGTCGCAAGCAGTGAAATACTCGAGGCCGTACGAGAAGCAGAAACAGTCACGGCCTGCAGGCAGGATTACTTTTTTTTATATACAATATAGACTATCTGACAAACTTGGTCTCATCAAATACCCACAAAAAAACTGAGAATGTACTGCAGTGTAATTATTCATTCTAATAGAATACTTGGCACAGTGAATTTGTATTAGTCCGTGTCGAATTTCGAATCGCATTGAGTTTCAAATCGCAATACAGAATAGACGACCAGAAAGTATCAAGGGGGAAGGTAGACAATATCACTCACATTTAGAAAATATAAAGGCAAAGTGTGTGGAAATTTCACAGCCTTAGGAGAAGCGATAGTAGTTTTGTAGATTTTTCCTTCCCTTACATCGTCCTCCATAGATCGTCTCTTGCTAGATGCACTGAAAGAAGAGGTTGCGCCGACCACACATTTTTTAGCTTGGAATTTCTTCGCTAGGTCCCGCCAGCTACTCCTTATTTTCGACAATATTAAGAGCAAACTCTCGCCGACAATAGTTGTAGGCTAGCTTTTCTCCGATGCACAGCCTTCGCATGTGAATGGTTCGCTTCCGACTCTGAAGCGGATTGCGAATTGGAACTACCTCGCCGCTCTCCTTGAGGATGCCCTACCACTCGTTGACAGACTGGACGTTAGTTTGAAAATTGTGAGTACCACCTGTACTATTACAAACCTTTGGTTGGCTACACACATAAGAAGTCCTGCTTCTTGGGACGCCCTACTACCATTCGAGGTACTAGCGCCAAAATATTTTAGTTGCCTTATACGAGTCTGACAAGTATACCCAACTGCGCACATATTTTTAAACCTAAGGCAAATAACATAGTGATGCGACAAAGAGAGCGACAAGACATTTTCGGATAATAGCAACAAAAACAAACCTTTATTTTTCAGTGTGGCAGCACATAGTGAAGCGTAAGCGACAAAGAGCATGTTCTATGACAACCCTACTTTTAACATTTATTTAGTGAAATATTCCTACATACATACATATGATGAAATTTTCAAATTTTTTTCATGGATGGCAACCCTGTTTAAAAAAAAAATCTGTTTTAACGCTCTCAAATATCTTTTTGATAGTACCTTAAGTAAAATAAATTATAGTAATAATAAAATATACAAAAATGGTTGAATTGTTCCACGCTGTACTTTACCTTAAATCTATTCATTATCGCTTTAAACAATCGCTTATCATAAATATGAGCTCTGTAAATCTAAAAAATATTCAAAATTCAATACGAAAATTACAGGATCAAATCACTAAAGACTCGTTAGTTACTGTACGTAATACCCAGTGAGGGAATAGAAAAATTGCATGCAAAATATACTGAAATCGGCTTTTAGGCACTTTCTCGCACGCAAATGCGCATACAAAAACACGAACTCGCAGCGTGATGACGACCACCTATGTACCCGTGAGACTACTAATGATGTATGCATGTAGCATTTTTGTTTATTTACGACGGTGTTATAAAAATAAATTTGACAAGAAAATAACTTGTTTATGCAAAACAATTTTATATTACGCCAAATGTACATGCATGCAAAGAAATATACATATGTACATAGTACATGTGGTGTTACATACGTATGTATAAGCATTGCACGCATGCACGCATACAACTTTCTATAGAAAAATATAGCTTAGTTAATTCTGTGTGCTTTTTTAGCGGTCATAAAGGCCTTGCATACATTAGGGCGCACATGTGAAACGTAAAACGTGACGTGCAAGGAAGCTACCCAGCCAACACTGCTGTGCAAGCGTTGAAGTGGCACTTCAGCAGCAATAATACCTACATACGCGTAGGTACGTCGTATTTCGAAGGTCTGCCTGCAGCCGCTACCAATGAATGCGTTTCATGACTTAGAAGTATTGATTTTGCATTTGTTGTGCAACCGCTGTAGTCTACCTGCAGGCGTTCATGCTTTGTATGTGCCTAAGTGCTGTACGAAGCGCGATTGTGTTCGAAAAATACGTGTTGCAGTGCATTTTGCCAACGGCTGCCAGACTGTTCTAAGACGGAAAGTAGAACCATGTGTATTTGTAGTTGCAAAAAAGGGTAGCGAATTAGCGTGGCATGAAGCACTGTTGCTGCTGTTCCTTTTACATAGCTCCTCGTTTGGGGCTGACTGAAGGCGCTCGGCGCGTGAAAAAATATAGCAGCACCACCACACAATGTCATTGCTCCCATATTTAATGTTTTCCTCTGCTGTGGCTTACTTACTTAGCATTGCTTTCCTCGATTGATTTCCTTTTCTATTCACTTTGCCTTTTGCCATTATTTATATACCTACTGCTTTCTACTACTATTCACAACGTACTTATGTATATACATAAATACATACATACTTATTTTTTTTCATTTCCGTTTTTGTCAGTTTTACTATTAACCTCGTAGCCAAGATTTGCCAAAGCAAATTGCATGTGGGTGCGGATGTTGTGCCGCCCAGCTCTTGCTTTCTAACGGTATCGAACGACGACGAATGACCCAGTGTGGCGTTGTGTTGTTATCTCCGCCCATTTCCTTTTAGTTATTTGCAAAAGGCTACACTTGAAGTGCACAGCTCGAGAGCAAACAAAAACAGGAATACTTTACTTAGCAGTGTATGGGCGTATTGGTGCTTAAATATATGAATGTCGTACATATGTATGTATACATGTAAATACCTAGATTTTTAGTTGTAGTTGTTGTATTATTTAGTGATTTTCTATTTTTCAATTCGCTTCCTACATTTTTAAGCTCTGTATTCATTGTGCATTTGTAAGGAGCTGATATTTGTTTTAAAGTAGAATTATGTACGCGCGTATGTACGTACAGTGAATCGGGAAAGTAATCGAAAGTTAATGTTTTTATGTGCGGCTTTATGTAGCTTTTAAATTTTACTAGTTTTGGCACTACTACTTACTAGTAGCTTTTATTTTGCATCGAAAAAGTCTGGAGAAAAATTCCAAGGGGATGCGAGAAATAAAACACGAATTTCGTTTGAATGAGAGGAAATACACATAAAAATCGAGAGAGTTATTGAAAAACTCCAGAATTTCTAAATAAACCAGAAAAGTTTCAAGATGTGACGAAAAAAAAAAATCTCGAAAAACCCCACACATTTTCGAAGAATTTAGAAAAATAAATTACGAAAATAAAAAATGGGAGTCATCGAAATTTGGCGAAATTCTAAAAAAATTGCGAAAGATATGGAAAACTACCGAGAAGTCTGAAAAATGCCAAAAGAACTAAACAAATATTGAAAAATCTCAAAAAAAAAAAAACAAAAAATGGTCCCGAAAGATCCAGAAAAATAAAATTCGGTTTTCATGAAAATAACAAAAAAAATATTCTGCGGATTTTTCGAAAAGTATCGGAATAACTCCAAGAAGTAAAACCCGAAAAAAGTTCAAGAATTTTGTGAACAATCTGAAAAAACAAGCAAAAAAAAAATATCTAGCAAATCACGAGAATCCGGGAAAGCTGCTGAAATTCGAAAAGTTTCTTAAGAATCCCCAAAAACGTAACAAAGAAACTCCGCAAAGCTTCAAAAAAGTCGATAAGAATCACAAAATCTCGAAAGCATTCACAAAAAGAAAGGAAAGATCCGTAAAAATAATAACCAAAAGCTCCGCAAAAATCCATAAAATTTCCGAAAAACTGAAAAGATAATTAAACTCCCGATAAAATCCCGAAGTGGCCCAAAAAAGTCGTAAAAAGTGCAAAAAATAAAACATGAGGCGCGCAAAAACATACAAACTAGACCCAAAAACAAAATTCTCGAAAAAACCCGAAAAGTGCCGAAAAATCTGTGAACAAAAGTGTTTGGAAAAATCTTTAAAAATAATTACTCCGAAAAAATCCATAAACATTCTAAAAAAGAACGAAAGATAAAATCCCAAAGTGACCCAAAAAGCGTCGTAAAATTTCAAAAAATAAAACATGAGGCGTGGCAAAAACATACGACTGGTCAAAAAAATAAATAAAAAAATAAAAAATTCCACACGTTTCGTAAAACTTACGCAAAACCTCAGAAAATTACCAAAAAAAAAAAAAAATTGAAAAGATCCCTAAAAATAATTACGAAATGCTCCGGGAAAATTTATAAACGTTCTGAAAAAAATCAAAAGATAACTATAATCCTCATAACATCCAGAAATGGCCCAAAAACCTCACAAAAATTCCAAAAAATTTCCAAAATATGCCAAAGAATAAAACAAGAGGCATCCCAAAAAATATGCAGACTAGTCATAAAAAAAATTTTTCACACGTTCCGAAATACCTCGAACCATTTCTTCAAAGCCAAGTTTTCAAATGGCTGCCAGGTCCGGAGCCCGGAGGCGAAGAGGAGAACAAATCTGCCCAACACTTTATTTGCGAGTGCACTAGACTCCGGAGAAAACGTCACAAATTTCTTAGGGACCACTTCTTAGAGAGACGTGAAAATTCGGGGAAAAGTCCTTTGAACCAGAATGGTATAAAGTAGGGTGTTCGATTATTTGCCTTTTTTTTCGAAACCCGGTTTTCGAGTTATTTGATAAATGACAATTAAATAAAACTGGTAAACACAGTAATACGTACTGTTAGTCCGAAATCATGACCTAAATTATAATATGACTGCTAAAACTAGGTATAACTTTAACTAAGAAATAAACAGAAACAAAATAATAAAACAGAAAAAATAGTGAAAAATTTACACTTAATGGAGTTCACCTATCTCGACATGATTTGCTCGCCCAAAAAAGAAAAAACGGTGGGAGAAGATACCCTCCGCTGAAAAAACCGTCTACATGAATATACTCTATTATACATAGACCACTCATCGAGAATCAATCAACAAGTTCGTCAACTATGACCCTTTGAATTCCATCTCGGTGACCAACACTACCTATCGCAGGCAAAGTGCTCGAGATGCTTTTCGAGGCTCGCGATACTTTGACACAACCCCAAATCATGTAGAGTTTCTAATAGAGGCCTTTTTGTCTTGAATTAGCTATACATACTTATTTAAAACAGTTGAGGTGAACACCTTATTCGAACACTTTAAATATGCAGTCTATTTACATACATATATGTATACATACATAAACAAATCTAAGCAATATATTTTATTTATGTTGTACCGTTGATTAAAATTGCATTTATCGTTCGTATTTAAAGTGATTTCATGCACGTAGATAGTAAAATTTAGCATTAGGGTGGTCCAAAAATGTATGTGAACAACTAAAGTCGGAATTTTTATGCCCTCACCATGTAGGATTGTTCTACACCAAAAAAAAATATACTCCAATTTTTATGTTGAAATCAAAAAATATTTAAAGGTACCACGTATTTTATAAATGCCAGAAAATACAATGGGTGGATAAATAAAAAATCGCTAGTGTTAAAAATTGGTTGAATAAACAATTGGGTATTGTTATTGGAAGTCTCCTGAAGACAGCCAGAGTTTTCTGATCGAAAATATTGATTTTCAAGTATTCCATACCTTTTCTAAATAAAAAATAGGGACATATTTTTTTTTATTTAGAACATTCCAAGAGGGTGAGAGTATTAAAATTCCGACTTTACTTATTTTCGACCACCCTAGCGAGCATACACCTAAGTGTACATATGAGCATTAGGATGCAGCACTAACCGTACAAAAAATGTCTTTCCATCGAAATTATGAAATCTGTTATATTTATTTTAAAACATCCGACAAAATATTTCGGAAAAATGTTGCATTTTTCGTTTTGAAAACACCTCCAAAAATCACCTTTGCTATAAATAAAATTAGTTTTTAAAAATATATTTTTTTTCAAAAAATCAACTCTTATGATAACAGAGTATAGGTTAAAAGGTCTGCATACGAGTTTTTACAAATTTGAAATAAAGAAATTAAAATCATGAGATCTTAATATTTTTGCGAAATATTTTACGCGATCATTTATAATATAACAAATATTATAATCCCGCTGGAAACCCCGCCATTTTTTTTTTTTTTTGTGAGGCAACCTAATGTACATACATATGTATGCATTCTAACGCGCGGCTGCTGTTTGTTGAAAAGTCATTGCTGCATAAACAACTACCACAACACCGGTAGCAAGTAGTGGCACAGCAATGGCAACAGCAACAGCAAAAGTAATACGAACGGCAACAACAACAATAATACCGGCAATTGTAGAACAGCGTCAGCCGGAAAATGCAAGAAAAGGAAATTAGAAATGGAAATTATTATTGTAATTTAAATGTTAAGCGTTGTTGTGTTGTGCTCTGGTATACAAGTGTGCTATAGCGTTGCTACAAATTTAATTGTGATTGTAGTTGTTGTAAGAACATATATTTTTTTGCTGCTCTTTTGTAATTTTTGCTCTTGTTTTCTCTTAGCACTGACATTCGAAGTAAAAAAAAATACACATGTAGATATGCATAGATAGACGAAATACCAGCTCCACCGTTGCTATTCGCGCGGTAGTCAAAATGCCGTACAGGGCGTATACGTAACATTCATTTGCAGTTGCAACTTGCAACCGCTAAGTACTGTATTTCGGTGTCACATACTTACTATCTATCTATACACATCCATACATACACGCTAAGCATGTATTTTGCCAGCTATTTTTGTTGTTAATTTTAGATCATTTATGTTATGCAGAAGTTGCTTTTGTCTTTTTTTACTGTTGAGGTTAGCGCTTTAATTGTTCCAACACTTTAATTGGCAACTCACACTTTCATTTTAATTATTTTTGGCGCAGAAAAAATTTAGCAAAAATAAATGCTGTAGCAGCTGCGCTGCGTGGCTTTAGCATGAGAGAGTGAGAGAGAGGTATGAAGAGACTGCTTTTGCTGTCGGAAATGGGTAATATTTTAAAAGTCCAATGGTTTAATTTATTGCTAAGGGTGTCGGAGCGTGATATAGGAGCGAATCGGGTTCTGAAGCTGTTTTTAATTACTTTTTCTCATATTTTCTTTAGTACATTTTTTACTGGTTCACCGAAGCAGCGTTTGGCTAGATCTCCTGCGTCTACGCAGCTGCAATAGTCTTTTGAGAGTTATTATTATTGGCTGGTTTCAGTCTTGTACAACTGCGTTTAAAGGGGATATATCTCAAGGCTTTGGAGCCAACTAAGAATTGACTTCATACCGCAAGACTCATAAAGCTCTCATTTCTACCATACAAACGTTTCAATACAACTATTCTACTTCATTTCCTTTTAAAACTATTGAAAGATTGAGTTGCAGATCAAAAAAGAAAGTCCAATAATTTTGTTTTCGATATTTCAAAGATTCTATTTAATAAAGAGATCGAAGAAAAATGTCTACATAAAGTCTCCATTGGCTACTTCGTTATCGATTAACACTCTAAAGGAGACTATCATTGAACACTGCGATGAAAAAGAAGTCGTGTTTATTATATAGATGGATCTCTCCAATAACGACACAATTAAAAATTAAAAAAATAAAATTCCTTACTACTATTAAACTACTATTGAGTGGCTCATGTCGTCAATTCTTGTCTAATTCATGCCCAATCTCTACTAAAGTAAGTAGTAAGGATTGCTGAAGTAAATAGTAAAGATTGGACATGAATTAAATAAGGATCTGACACATGGATTTTGAAATAGTTTTGAACAGGAGTGCCATCTGTTAAAAAGGCCGAAAACAATCTAAGTTGCAAATTTAACTAAATATTTCAAAATGGGCATCAAACAAGAGAGATTTTAGACAGCTTTATCAAGAACATATTTTGGCGGTTGCCACCTGTAGAAATTCAAACTTAATGTAACTAATAAGTCAAATGAAATATTTTTATATGGATGTCAAACGAGTGGGGTTTAAGAAAGTTATATTTCGAAAATAGTAGATATAGAAATTAAAACTAAAAGGCATAGAGATTAAAAATCAATTTAAGTAACAAGTCATATGAAATATTTAAACATGGGTATTAAACGAGAGAGATTTAAGTAGGCTTTATTTCTGAAGAGGGTTGCCGCTCATTCAAAAAGGCAGAAACAATTTAATTAATAAGTTATTAGAAATATTTTAAAATATATATGTAAATATGTATGTACATATCGCACACGGTCTTTAAAAAGAGCAAAATTCAAAATTACTCGTTTATCAGAAAATGCGAAAAAATATTTCTTAACCCTTTCAGTACGATCATTCAATATATTGGGCAAAGTTTTTTTGTACTTGAAGCATTTATTTAAGGAAAAAAGTTTAGTTTTTAAAATAAGAGTTTTTTTTTTAATAATATTATTCCGATATTAAGTCGATGTTCAATAGTGTAATATATAGTAATAAATTTAAAATTTTTCGGTCGAATTGAGATTCGAAAAAAATATAAATTGTTATTTTCAGTTTTGAAATATATTTCGCAAAAGAAAAAAAGCAAATTATTGATATAATTTCCCTGTTAATAATATAGTGGACACTAAACAACGGTAAAACTAAAAGTTTTATACAATTTTTGAAATCTATGACCCTTAATTAGCCGGTAAACAAATTTTCAGATGTTTAGCTTCAGCGGCTGATATTTTGGTACTGAGAGGGTGAACACATGATAATCATATGGGCAAGGGCGACTTTACCTTAGGTTTTTTTTCGTAACAAATTATAACAAAATTTTGCTCCAGCTATTTCTGAAAGGTAAACAAAAGCTCTGTGTACATGTTTAGCGCATAATTTCGAAAATACCAAATTTTGAGTTTTGCCCTTTTTGAAGACGGTGTGCGATATGTATGTACATAGGTGTCAATGGAAAATGGGTTAGGAAGGCTTTATTCATTTAGATATTCTATTTAGTAATTACCTGTAAAGAAATTCAGAATCAATTTAATTTAGAAGTTAAAGTAAAGATCTTAGTATGCGTATGAAAGGCTAGGGGCCTTAAAAGACTTTATTTTGAGAGCACTTTGGAAGAGGTTTAGGTTACTCAAAATCAATATAAACGATAACTTATATAGCTTGAGGTGCAGCTGGCTTAAAGCGTATATTGTGCGGGCGAGGCCGCGGAAAAAAGCTAGCAAGGAATGTAATTTCCTAAAAACCTTCAGCACTTATTTCGAAGAGTTAGAATTTCACTAAAAGTTCCTAAGACCTTGTGTGCACTAAGCCGTTTTAAAAAAGCAGAATCGATTGAAATTTGTTTACTTATCTGCATATTGACAAATGTACGAAAAGTCACACGGTTTTTCACTAACACTCGCTTAATTAGATTCTACCTCAATTATTTCTACTATTTTCTAACTTACTTCTGTTTGGTTTACTTCGTGCTACTTGAATTTCACTTTCGTTTACAATTGCTTATTTTTGCTTGCGCCAACAAACAAACATACATACATACATATATACACATTAAGCTGCATAAATATAATGTTCAAATGCTTGTTTATTCGATTGCATTTTATTGCTTGGCAGCAATTCTTTTCTGCTCAGCTTTGGCTTAATGCAAACTTCAGCTTTATTTCTTTTATTTTTATTTTTAAAATTTTTTTTCTCTTGGCTTCTGCATGCCGTGCGCATTGTCGAAGCACGCTTTTCTTATCACCGTGCACATTCAACGGACCGGCTGCCGGCGTGGCGTATACGTAACGTTAAATTACCAGGAATTCCCAGCGCAAATAATAACGAGTACATATTTATGTTGTGTTGTGTGTGCGTAATTGTATGAATATACATATACGGGATGTATGTATGTATAAGCACTTTTTTGTTTATTCTACGTATGCTACAACGTTCACTTCCGCTCACTGCTAGCATGCAATGTGTTTTCAACTACATTGGCAACTCTTACGCTGCTGAGGTGCATGTGTTACAATTTATGTCTCTGCGCGTTTGTCCTTTTTGCTCATCCCTTCATATGTACATATATATCTGTCTGCATATTATTATCTGATTATATTTAAATACTCTATGTACATATGTGTGCATGCAGTTGCAAATGTATGTTGTTCTGTCTCTTTAGTTAATTTAACTCGAGTACTACATTTCCGCATTAACCATTCACCTTTTCTTTTTTCTTACATTTAACTCAAACGCCAATTTAACTTACATTCACGTTGATTGCCACACCGTAGAAAAACTTTACTTTGATAATTATTTTTGCTGCATTTGCCTTAAATTTTTTCGCTTTATTTATAAGCACTTTTTTAACAGCGCTATAAGAACCTCCTTCGTTTTCATCCATACCAAACCGCTTAAATGACAAATTTTGAAAAGAAGAATTATAAAATGAGTTAAAAAAAAACGTTAGTTAAACAAAACAGTCTCAAAAGTATTTTTCCAGCTAAAGCAGATGGTGATGTAGAATAATAAATTTTTGTGGAGGTTAGATATACATATTGAACACGATCTTTTGAAATGGAGCACAACTAAAAAAAAACTTGTGTTAGATTTTTTTTTACATAAAACAACTCGTAGGATTTTTCTCCATTTAATGCATGATTATATTCTCTAACTAGAAAGCTACCCTTATACCCGTGTTTGTATTAATTGCGATGAATCTGTACGATATGGGTAAATTTTGTGTCAAATCGACCAATGGTTCGACGCGACCCCTTTCGATTTCGATGAAATTTGGTCAGAAGTTCTCTTTCAACTTATAATGAACTTCCACCAACCGTACAAAATTAAAAAAAAAAAATGTTTGCAAAAGTTATGCGAAATTTAAAATTTCACTATTTTCTCAGTTTTTTCAAGTTAATTTTTTGGGTATATCAAAGTAACTATAGCTACAAAAATCATCTATACAAATACAAATATATATGGTTTAAAAAAATTAATTTAAAAAAAATCATAAAAATAGCAAAATTGCTAAATTGCTAATTGCAAAAGTGACAAAATCAAGAACTAATATTTTTTTGGCAACATTTTTTTTTGCAGGATACCCCTGAATGTTCTTAAAAGATTCTAAAATTTTCAAGGAGGTGTTTTTTGTTTTTTAAAAGTTAGAAGTTTTTGAGTTTTGGAAAAATAATTTATTTTTCTTTCGCAATCTTTTAATAAAATGTTATCAAATTAATACTAAATTTCAGTAATTAAGTGTAAGGCCAGTAAAGGACAACAAAGTAAAGTAAAGCCTCGGTAGCCGCGAATGCTCTGCTTTCCCTTTGACAAACATCAATCTGAAAGTAGTTAATGTTGTGATCGATTTTTTTAAGTTCTCCGCGCTTTAAGTCGTTCTAGTTGTTTCTTCGGTAATTGTGTTTTAGGTAGGACCTATTCAAAAAAAAAAACTTTTTGAACATAGAAGAAGAAGAAGGTCATTTCTATCATCTAAAATTAAGTTTCAGTGAATTGCTTTGAATATGGTATTCGTTTAGAAAATTTAAATCGGTCCATTTTGATATATATTTTTTTTTTAATCAAATTTTTAAATATTGGTATATTTGTTTACTTGCCAATGTTTGTTGAGAGTGGGTTCCTTTAAATAAATGCAGCTACAGGTCTCGTTGAGCAATTAAAGCAAAAACAGTTTGCCCACATGCACTCCAATTTGATTTTCAAAGGACGAAACACAATGAGTCGTAAAATTTTAATTTTGGTTTTTATTTGCAGAAATGTTCAATGTCTAGTTATCTAGTAGAATCGGTTGCCAAATTGTTAAAAAGCTGTAAGCCTGAGCTTTAATTTGCTAAAAATTACGTAACGGTCGAAAACTATTTGCCAAAAATCTATTGAAAAAACTAAAACCATCACTAGTTTTTTTCCAAATTTTTTCTTCATCTGTAAAATAACGCACATTTTTGTACGAACACGTAAGCCGATAATTTTACTCGAGAGTCAACAGCTTTCATCGGAGCTGGTTACCCAAATTTACTGAGCTGCATACACTTTAGTTTTAATGTCCTCGGGAGATCTTTTGAAGGCTTATGAAATTGGACCATAATACTCTCTAATTGGCTTCGTCGAGCACGTAAGAAGAATTTCCCGCACTATTTTTTATATTATTTAAAGTCAATTATTTTATTGAAAACGAAAAACCACAATTTTTCGCACAATTCGCAGTTATTCGCAATCAAGAGCCAGTCTGAAAGAACGAAGTGCACATCCAAACCCGTCGACCTAAATATGTTTGTTTTAGAAAAACGACCTTACCGTTTTTCTGAAAAACTTTTTTTGTGGACTCATAGTAACTGAATATAAATAAATATTTCACGAAACTTTTTATTTTTTTTATTTTTTGCTATAAATCCCTAATTATGATTAAGTTTCATGTTTTATTTTATTACCGAGTAGAAAAACACATTAAATTATTTTGACCGGTTTTACTATGCAAATATTCCTCTGTGCGATATACAAACAAGCGCCTAACGCGATGTTTACACGGTAAAAAGTTTATAAAAGGCAAAGCTTTGTAAAAATCAGGACATTAGGCGGGGGAAAGAAACTCAGTCAGGACACTTTAACTCGACCCTGAAATCAGGACGTCTGGTCACCCTCATCGATTTTAACCTATTGAGAGCTGGCCTATTTGGAAGCACTGGATAAGAGGAGAAATCAGAAAATAATTGGAATATTGCAGTGACTCGCAAACGCCGGTGTATCAGGCGCCGTGAAGAGCGAACCCCATGAAGGGCTGACTACGATCTTTTACTTAAAGCCACCACGATAATTAGTAACATACGGAGCCGCATAAAGGGCCCCTGAAACTAAGGCTACTAAAATTGTGGAAGCAGACCAATTACGGGCAAGCAGTGGCCTTGAACGGACGCCGTAACGTAATCAAGGTCGACTTAGATGTCGAAACTGATTTCCCTAGAATAAAGATTTCCATATATTTTCCACTTAGGGAAGATTGGGAGGGAGGGCTACCGTAGGCATTTCCATCAACGCCGATGGCTCAAGGGCTCCTTTAGTCGGTACAGATCTATACTCAAAGGACCTGCAGATAATCTTACCCCCTGTCTGTTAACTCGGTGTCTTTTAGGCTGCTTGGCCAGGCAAGATTCGGAAATTCAAATTAGCAAAACAGATAACTCCATACTATCGCCGATTTCTGGTCTACCAATGAGAGTTAAAGAATACACCACAGCCGCAGCTAATGATCTATGGATCAATCGAGGCGATTTAAGGGAATTAGGTAATTGCAATATTTATCAGAATATGTAAAGGGGTAAAACAAGAAAATTTTAAAAATTACAAATTTTTTGGCTAAAGTTAAGTATTTTCAGTTTTTTTGCAATAAGTACATAGATAAATTAGACTTGATGTAACACGCAGACATTTCATACACTCATCGAAGCTACTGAAGGCAAACTAGTAATAAATATATTTATAGGAAAAATTCTTATACCTGCACAAATTTCACAGCATTCCTTAGCACGCGATTTTATTTATTTAACGTAATTAGTTTAAAATTTATTTTTAATTAAAAACGAAGCCTTTTTGGCATCCTAAATCGCATTCCAAAACCATTTAATATTCAATTAAATTTTCAAGGTTATTCAAAATTCATTAACTTCTTTTACATTTATACAAAATTTATTTATTTAATAAACCGCAAAACTGATTCACTTGACTCGTCTGAACTGTTGACCTGCGGACAAATTGTTCAACTACTGACCGCAGTAACCGCACAGCTTCGTTCTCTTTTATGCGCGCAATTATCTTCGCTCCATTGAGCTTTCGGCGTGTTTGTGTTTACAACGGCTGCGTTGCCGTAAATAGTTATGTTTTTGTTGCTGCTTGCTTATTTAATTTTCATAATGTTTTATTTTAAAATTTTATGTTTAATCGAAAAATTATGCCAACATTCTTACAAAGCTGCACAAAGTTCATGCTGAGTGGGAAAGAGCGGAAGCGAAAGAGAGAAGGCGCATAGAGTGCAACACTTTTGAGTAGCGCCACTGATTGCAATCGATTTATTTGTAAATTTGCTTCATTACGCTTTAATAAAAAGGCAAATGGCATTTTTTTATTTGAATAATTCATGAATAATTTTCGCAAGCAATGAACGCAAGGCTGGGCGTTTTTAAAGTGCGCACATAGACAAACAAGTGCAGAGGTTTCAGTGGTACGTTCGTGTATACACATGTACGTAGCAGTAAAAATTGAGAGTGCCACAAAAAAATAATTTAATCATTTCTTGAGTGCAGTTAGACTAGGCCCAGAAAGAGTAATTATGGTGATGAAAGCTAAAGAAAGATGTCAAATCGGTACTCTCTCAAATGAATTTTGTTTACAAAAATTTAATAGGCTTTAAAAGTGCATACCTAAAATTAAAAAAAAAATTAAAAAAAAAATTTAGGTTTTTTTTTATAAAAGTTTTCTGGTGGAATTTTTTTCGTTTTGGAGGAACCCTATAATATATAAAAAATTGAGGTTTTTTTTTATAAAATTTTTCTTGTGGAATTTTTTCGTTTTGGAAGAACCCTATAATTGTTTTTAACTAGTTGTTATTATACATATAACATCCATTAACAGGAGCAGAGATTGGATTTTCTTCAAAATCTCTGCTTTCTCTGCACCTCGCGCTAAAAAATTTAATATAAAAAAAAAAAATTCAAAGATCAGCCTGCTCAAATCTCTTCTTAATCTCACCAGCTTTCGAATAAAAATTATAACAAAATCAGTTAAAAAAATGAAGGCCCTGAACTTTTTTGAACGGTATATTCCAGTTTGGCACCACTGTGCGGCATACGGATGAAATATATGTTGAAAAAAAAACACTTAAATCGCGCGCAAACTAGCACTACGCCAAGATGAACCACTCTAAAGTTAGTCGTGCTAAAATAAACAAATGTAGTTCAATTAACTGCTGGTCCTCTTTCTTTGTGCAATCGTGTGTATATGATGCATGGCATGGCTGGCTGGCTGTCAGTCAAAAACGCAATGGTATTAGCTGAAAAGTGCCAGCCAAGTGGTTATAACCACAAAAAACTCAAGCTCGCGCGCGCGTGTTTGCTCTTGTTGTTTTTGTTGTTGCCTTGCTATATGGTGTGCCATGAAGTTGGCCGCAAAGCCGCAAGCGCGCATCTAAAAAGGCACAGACGCCAATTCGAGTAAAGGGGTTAGAGCCAAATGAGCCGACTGGCAGACACAAACAAGTGGCAGACAAATAGATTGACTCCATGCCAGACTACTGGCGCTGCACAGTGGTTCAAAACTGGCATTTAGTGTTCACAATTCACTGGACCAATACATTTTCACTCAATTTGATTGTTTTTTTTTTTTTTAATGGAAGCTTATAAAATTTGCATGAAAAAAGTTGAGCCCGATTTTTGAATTTCTATTTTCACAAAAAAAAATTTGAAATGTTTAAAAAAAAAATTTAACCAAAGTTACAATAAAAAATTTTCGAGTTTCTCAAAAATGCTGAGTATGCAGTTTTATTGATCAATTAATTTTAGTACAATAAAGTCTAATTTGCAAGTGGCCAAGAGGTCGCGTTGATTTTTAATAAATTTTTTGCTAACATTTCGAGCAAATCTGCATGCTAAATGGGAAATAAAAGCATTTGTTATATTATTAGACATTAACACGAACTCTTAGCCACTTGCAACTTGCACTTTATTGTACTAAAATTTAGTGATCTATAAACATGCATTCTATAAAAACCAAAAAAAAAATAATAATTTTGGTTAACTTTTTTTATAACACTAATATTTTTATTTTTTTCGTAACATTTATCAACTGAAACAGGCGAAACGATTTTATTCAAAATTGCTACCTTTTCTGCACTTTGCACTAAAATATATATACAAACAAACAAAAAAAAAAAAAAAAATTGTGCTTAATTGGTCTCTTGTAAATTTTATTAGCTTTCATCAAAAATGAATCAGATTGAGTGAAAAATAAGTGAATTGTGAACAAAATCCTCCAATTTTGAACCACTGTACGCTAACACTGACGCTGGCAGCCAAAGTGCGAACATCGAGAGCAGACGGATAAAAAAATCACAGACTGACATTTGAGGTGATGAAAAAATTAAAATAATGTTTTTTTTTTCCAAATAAATACCAGACGGGAAATGGGCTCGTGTACATGTGTGCATATGTATTTTTAGCAGCCGCTAGATTATGGGTTTGATTGTAAGTTTCTGTTAGTTATTCAGTCGCCTCCTCTTCTAAATAGAAGGTGAAGTAACTCTTAAATCAGCTAATGTTTCCAATTATATTCAGCAAATGGCTGGCTCAATACTTTTAGATTGTTAATGTAAAAAGAAAAATTGTATAAACCCGCTGAGAATTGTAGCCGCTAAGAAAATGAAACTATGAGTAAATAGAGCCACTTGCTTAAGAATCGAATATTGCATACTTTTGGATGCACTACTTGCTAATCTGGTAACTAGACGAATGCCATATGCCGAACTTGCTAAAAAGCTAATAGAGAAAGACGTATACTCTGTCAGTGTCATAACTCAAAAAAGGAAAACTCGACAAAATGTCTTTAAAGTTTGAATATATTCCCATAGTAAAAATGAGTACCAATTTTGTTTAAGTGAGACATAAAAAATGGCATGGAGATGGCACATGACCAATACCGGTTTGCCTCCAAACCAAATTTAACAAGGGATGTTTGGAAACTCGTGCCAAAATACATCATATACCAACCCTGTAGGAAACAACAACAACCAAAAAGAAAATATTTAAAATCGTGCATGCATACATATATTCCCTGCACTTCTACTTAGCAAAAGTAGTGTGTAGATACCGGGACTTATTCATATCCACGAGGGTGATCCAAAATTAAATGTAATGCAAGCAAAACACGTTAATTAGCGTTAAAATATAAGTAATTTTTCTACGTACTTAGTTCCATAACAAGTCTATACAGCTAGGGCATCTTTTCTTTAAATCCAGAATTCCTTTAGAAAAAACCTCTTTATTTTGACCATCCAAAAATGTCTTAAGAGCGGACAGCACTTCGCTATCGTCTTCAAATTCCGTGCATTGGAGGTGTTCCATGAGCCGAGAAAAGAGGTAGAAGTTAGTGTGAGCACTTCGAATCCCATTTCTCCGACGGTTTTGTGAGACGGAGCGTTGTCTTTGTGAAACAAAATTTTCGGTACCCAACGCGCAGAGTGAATGTTTTTCCGAGCTTAAAATCCTTGAAACAGCATGCAACTGCGGAATATAGAAGAGCAGATAAGCTTTGGGCGATTTTTTTTCTTAAAGATAATTATTTATTTGATGGCTTCTCTGATTTCGTTTTTTTATTTTAACTATTCGACTGTTCGTATTCAAATTAATGTATGTAGCTCCCTGGAATCGTATTCACAATTATTTTATGCTGATCTAGTGAGTTAACAAGCAAGTAGAACAATTTTGTTGAATTTTTATGTGAACTGGAAATAACCGATTGTCATTAATTTTGTATCACTCATATAAGTACATATTTAGAAATTGTCTGAGGTTTTTTTATTCCCAAAAATTAGAAGAGTACAAATATTAGAGTTCTGCAACGCCAAGCCAGGCAAACGCAATGACTTTTGTTGACCGATTGTCGGCTTAGAGGCCTCAGTCCGACTTCTCGTCTCATTTATTAAGGTAAATAACTTACCCAGCCTCATATTAATTAATCAAACGAGAATATGAAGGGTATTTCTTTACGAAATGAAATCCACAGTGAGAGCCCTTCATATACATACATATAGCGTGATGCCAAACAAATGTATGAGGATCTTGATTACATCACCCTCGGCATACATAATTGAATCAAGATTATACTGAAATGAAAGTGTATTGGCGGAGGTGATTTCAAGGTAGATAAGAGGAGGTACCCTTCAAAGTAACGGGTTTACAACTGCGAATAGAGGATGTGACTAGATTCGAATCCGGATAAGACGGTCTTACCACTTTTCAATAAGAAGTGTGAGATGCTCAAACCAGCAGCACCGACTATGGTTTTCTTCAAGCTAACTTTAAAAACGCTGGCAAATAATCCTAGAGCAGGATGGGTGTAAGAAGGGGTTTCGTATCGTTTGCTACACTAATAATTTTTTAACAGATAAATCTAAAATTATGGTATTCTGTCCGGGCACGGGCTGTAAGAACTCTCAATGTCCAAAGCACCTAAATCGTCAGCTGAACTACGTAAACAGCTCAGATTAGTTGATTGGCTATAATATAAACCGGATAGATGAACTCTGCGTCGTAGCCCAAACTAAATAAAGTTGTTTGGCTGAATTTGTTATTTCAATTTACGTTATGCGTTTTTATTTGACCAGCAGTTTTACGTATTCTCAGAATAGCAAATGGGTTTTTTATGAGAAGGATTCCCATGCCAGAAATACTCTTGCAAATATTACTTTGCGCTAATAAACCAACAGCTTCTTGGGTGCTTTCCAAAACATCAAAATACAAAGCATCAGTCCCTTTTATTTCTAAACGGCACTAGAAGAAAAAGTCTAACTTGCGCAACCAAATTGAAAATTTGCATCTAACCGTGGTTGCGCGCATTTGGCTTTACAATCTGCTGAAGCTTAGAAATAAAAGAGACTGATGCTTTGTATTTTGACGTTTTGGAATGTACCCCTTCTTTGATCTGTGCGTCACAGTTGGAACGTATGTACATATGTTTGTTTAGGTACCAGGTAAGTATGCAGCAGGCAGTTGCAGTGTGCCACAAATAGAAAAGGAGGCTGAAGTTAACATTAAAATTAGCGTTAACGTGCCTTATAAAATAATGCTTAAAAAGTGGGTTAGTGGCTTTTATGCTTTTAAATGTTATTTAGTGAAATTCTATCCTCCAAGAAATGCACTGTTTTAATTTCAGCAAATATTTAAATTGATTAATTATTATTTATTTTTAAGAATTGCAGCACAGCTAGGCTCTGTCATAGCGTCAAAATAAAAATTCCTGGCGCATATTACATTTTTCCTGTAAAATAACAGCGACTTATGCATACATAAAAATGTAGCTGAATCTGTACAAACCAACGTGATAGAACATGTTCGTCTGTACGGTCAACAGCGCGGCAAAAAAGAAAGCTGTGATTAACAGCTACTAATAACGACAGGAAATTTCATATCAACACATAGTACGTGAATGCAGTGAAGTGAAAGCATGAACATTTTAACCTACATACATACATATACATATGTACTATAGTATACACGTGGAGCGATATTAAGCCAATATGAAATTTTCTTATACCTACATATACATACATACATATATACATATGTACATAGTAGGTATGTGAAAATTTAATTTAACAGCACGTCTATAGCATTTAAGCGCCCTTCATAATGTTACTGACCTGACGCAATTTCCAGCTCTAATAGGTTTTCGCGATATGTAAGGATGTTGTGTTGTGGTACATATGTAGATATGCATGTGTGCTTGTCGGTGGCTACGTGGCTAAGGATGTTATTTTTAAAGCGAAAATTGCGTGTTGTAGTCGTGCACAATATGCACGGGTATGTATGTGTTTATCAAATATGCTTCAAATTAATGTTAATTGGAGTGTGACATTGCAGCTAAAAATAAATAAAAACCTTAAATATTTTATAACCAAATACATAACTATTATTGATTTAAAAATCGACTTTTTGGGTAATCGTTTAGCAATGGAAATAGAGCAACTAATTGCATAGATTTTGCTGAAATTAAATCACAGAAATACTTATGTAGGTGTTCCATGTATTTTCTGATCATAATACATATTTTCCCTCAGCAGGCGTGAAAAATTTCTTGCGACATAGTAAAGGAAAAAAAAAAATAACTTACTCTTAGGGCCGCGCTTTCGTTGCAGATGTTATGCTATTTTATTATGTATTACTTAAGCAAGTGACTAGTTAAGACTTCTGTACGTTATTTCAAAAGCCCTTTGAGAAGTGCTTTTGGGGTAGATAACTAAGTAAGCGAAAAAGGTTTCCGTTACATACTTTTAGGCGCTGCTCAAAAGCGTACCCAACTTTCGTAAAGTTGGGGTACTTTTTCAAGTTTCAACTTTCGCTAATCGCAAAGGAGAGAGGACGTTTATTGGTTTCTATCCAAACCGACGAAACGTTACAGTGGCAGGAAGATGCTGCCAGAGAGTGAATGTGAATTGGCTATTTTGTAATATCGACAGTTGCCATCTGAGTGAATTCCCAGTTTGCAAAACTGGCTTCGTACCCTCGGCTGACCCATCAGGAGTTGTAGTTGCTTATCAGATGCTTTACCCACCGTTTTTATTCTTTCAGTGGGCTTTCCTAAGCAGAAACTTATTTTTCCTTCTTTCTCTCTCGGCACTGCTTGGCCATATGACAAGGAAGAGTTCTAATATTATCAACCGCGCGGCTTCTGCTTTTCTCGCCAGTCTGACTGCTTCCATAATTTAATGTTGTCTGCGACCCACGCCAATTGGATTTAGTAGCTTTTTACGAGGGTGTTCAACTTCACAAGAGATACGGCTTTAGGTGTAGACCGACTGTCACTACAGATGACAGTGTACTAGCCTCAGTTGTGTCTTTGCAGATTTTTGTCTACGTCCTTTGCTTGGCAGCTACTTGCTTGGAAGATACTTGCCAATAGGAACAGGCATTTTGATGTTGGGTTTATAAACGCTCGCCCTTTAATTACCTTTGGACGTTATGCCGAAAGATATATATTTTCTAGGGTTGTCTGGCACTGCTTTGCTATGCAGTTTATTTTTTGAAGACTTTACCAACATTTCATTCTTTTCATCATGCCATCTACATTGTATTGAGATCAAAATGTTTGACCCTATTTTCGCGCTCCATCTGCCATTCCCTATAAGATTCCAGGGGGTGTTCTCAGAGATCTTTCAATCTAGCAATGGTGGTGATTGTTCCTCTAACTGTGTTGTGTTACGACCATGCTAATCCAACTTAATCCAAGGAACTGTAGACAAGCAACTGCTGAAATCTAACTATGTAAATGCTTTCGACTGGTAAGATATCTATTATAAAAAAAAATATTTACTTAGCGCACTCCAGCGTTACTGTTAACTCACTCTCGCTCTTACAGGCGATGAGTACGCGCTCTCATCCACTATTTCCCCTGCGGATAAACTTAACAGCGCGCTCTTCACGCTCTTGCCTGCTCTTCAGCACATGCACACAACACATTCAGCATGCTCTCGCGCAAACACTTTCACTTCGCTCGAGGTATTGGTTGGCTGGCTGGCTGGCTGGCTGGCTGGTCAGGACCAGCAACGTGCTCGCTGCTGCCATTCAATTTCTATATATACGTTCGTCAGTAAGAAACGAAAACCCAATTAAAAAAAAAGAAATTTACGATTTGAACAAAATTCGGGCAACGAGCTACATTGGTTGGGTGTGTAAGTACATATGTAGGTAGTAGACAAAAAAAAAAAGAAGCAGCAGCTGTGGCGTAGGCAGTAAACCTACGAAGGACACGCGCAACATTTCTGGCATACCTAGAAAAAATCTACTAATAAGCGCAGGAGGGTGAAAGGGGAAGGGCGAGCGCAAAAAGTTATTGTAGATAGAGATATGGTTGTAGTTGTATTCCTACGAGGCATACGCTTAACTAACTAACCAAAAAAGGAAACTCTGAAAATGTGTACGCTGAGCTTTAATAACAAGGATATTGGCGGTTGAGGTGGCATGCAAGCTTGCTGATGTGGCACCAGAGACGTGGAGGGTTTTAGCACCGAAATGTCGCCGAATATAATGCCAAAAAAGCCGCTGAAAAGCTGACAAACGAATATACTCGCTCAAAGGACGCAACAGAGGGGAACCGCAAGCAAATGCAATAACCGCACATACATAAATCCGAGTATATAATTTTCTGCGCATATATATACATTTGTGTGAGTATGGCATAAATGGGGGTAGATAATAATTCAAGGCACACACGCATGGCTTTTCATATAAAATCGCTCATATCCTAAAATTATGTATGTACATACATACATGCCAGCTCATTCGACGCACTCATTCAACAATTCGAGTGCTTTGCTGGTTGGTTTGACTTTGCCTGGATCGCTATATACATACGATCCTGCCACAGACAATAGGGCACAGAGTAGTAATAATTTACGCAGTGCACATATTTATATTCATATATGCATGTGTATGTGTATGTGTGTGCATACTTCGCAAATATTATACATAGGCTTGTATGCCATGAGCCCCTTTGCCTTGCTGTGCATTGTGTTGCGCCACTGCGCCTTGGTATTGAGTGTGTGGAAGGACAATGCCGAATGTTTGCCGGAGAATGCTATGAGAAATGTGGTGAGCTGCGGCTTTAACCATAATAACCAACATATGCGTTTGTGTATACACATACATAGATACATATGTACAAATTTACATCCATATATTCAACTCTACTGCTGCATATCTTAGGGCGAATTTCGCATATTGTTTTCAACCAAACTCGCTACTGTCGAAGTTAAAAATTTTTGCAACACATTGCAATGGTTGGCTAGCGGACTGGGTGGCAGTAATAGAAGCTAAAATAATAATTATAGCGCACTATGCTCAGACAAAGACTAATTTTCTACACTCGGCGCACGTTTTCATGAAAGTGCTCGCTTTTTCGCTATATTTTTTTTTAAATTACCGTCATGCCATATGCATGCGGTGAGTGCATATTATGCTATTTGTGAGACTATAAGAAGTGTGAATATGAAATTTGACGGAGATCAATCAAACGGTTACTGAGTACCACTCATAACTCATAACTGGGCGGTGTCACGCCCCCCTTTGAAAATTTTTTAAAACTCCAATTCAATGCTAAATATATTTCGAAGCCGTTTGGCTTAGTATTTTTTTTTGAAATAAAGCAGTTTCCACATTTTAAAAAAATACCATTCCCCGATACATCCCCGATTTCGTTGGAGTTATCATATCGGCGGGCGGAGTTATCATTTCGTCCAGTAGAATTTGTTATACATGTGTCTATATCTAACTCGATTCCGTTAGGCTGCTACAAACAAACGTTATGCGAACAAACTTCCAAATTCATCCTTGTGCACAACAGCGCTTAGCTATAATAAAAACAAAAACAAGGGCCAAGCATATGGAAGCAGCAACAATGCCAACGTCCACAATCGTAATTCGCATCGATGCGCCCGAACACCGGATGCACAGGATGCACAGGATATTACGAATTATTAACCTTCGCTTGAATTTTGTAGACTTTGTTGTTGCTGTTGTAGCCACATGCATAAGCCAGATACAACGCCTTATATTTGTATGTGCAAGTATGTCTGTAGGCGTGACGGCAGCACACCTGCATGCAATTTTCGTAGATGCTATGTTTTTGGAGGCGCTGCTCTAACTCCCCGCAGTGTTTCTCCACTTCAAAGTACACACACACACACACACACACACACACACACACACTTATGCGCGCAAGTCCTTTTGGATTGAAGCCATGGAAAGTTTTTGGCAATGCGCCTATAAGTATGCCACATTCACAATTTCACACCGCCGCCTGTGGCTAGCGGCCTCATTGAGTCAACGTCCGGCTCATTGTTCACCAATTGCGGTCGGACAAATAGCGCTGCTGACGCTGCTGCTGTGCGTATGTGTATATATATATATATATATATATATATATATGCACGTATGTGTGTGTAAGTAAGCCCTCTCAAAATCTATTGTTGTTGCTGTTGGTGTTGTCAGCCACCTGCGGTTAATTTGTTGAACGCTTAAAACAAGCTCCTAATGCCGCCAAACACCAAACAGGCAAAACCGCAATTGTGCAAATAGTTGCATCGCTTTTGTGAGTTCCATCTTCTTTTATAATGTTCCTGTATGTGTATTGTTGTTGTTGGCGCTGACACTTGTGGTTCATGGTTGCTTTGCGCTTGCTTCGCTTCACAGCGCATAAATACTTACAAGGGCGTGTGTAAGTGTACGTCTGGCTTTGTACGGCTTCATTGTATGCGCCTGCATGTCGCCTTTGTCCTTTGCATTGTCTGCTTTGATCTAAGCGACTTGAAATGCGGTTTTCTGTTCTTTGTGTTAGTTAGTGTGTGTGCCAATGGCGAAAGACGTTTAGAGCTTAAGCTTTTAAGGCAAGTTGATGACTTTTCGACGTTTACGTGTCTTTGACTTTAGAGCCACTTCAAGGCTTTGTTTATATTTCAGACTTTATCCATATTTTTTACTAAGTATTCAAAATCTTCTCCCTTCTTCTGTATCTTTAATAAATAATTCGAGCGTTTGGATGATTATCAAATATCTAGAGCTTGAAGCTATAATTCAATACCGAAATACTTATTAGTTTACGCCAAAAAAGTCTTTTGACTGAATAACTTCATCGTCGGACGTCGACGGCCTCTTCTCCCACTACGGTTACTAGTACTATCTGGGTGGAAACTAAGAACTTCTTCAGGGTAAGAAATAATCTAATAGAGTAGACGCCATGACCAAACGGCAGGAGCAAAGCTCAAAGCAATGCAAGTGGACGGATAATGTTAGTATCCGCCAAAAAAGCTGGAATACATCAAAGAAAGGGGTAATCCTGAAAGATCCTTACGGTTGTACTCGAATGACCCTTAGATGGATGTACCCTATGATAGTAAGATGGGTCTTCCAGGACTACCCTAGCAACGGTGAGGTGGTCCGTGACCAAGATTCAACGTGTGTTTGCATTACGGGAGTAATACATACATAGTAATACATAATAGATATATAAGCCCTGGTCGAAGCAACATCGCAAAAAAAAAAAAATATAGAAAAAAGGTTTTTTCTTAACAGCGGTCGTCCCTCGGCAGGCAATGGCAAACCTCCGATCTTCTCATAAAATTACAATCGCCGTTCGCAGTCGGCGTAAAACTGTAGACCTCTCCGCTTTGTGTGACAACATCAAGGCGCACGCCACAAGTCGGAGGAGAAGCTCGGCCAAACACTAACATAGGTGTAAGCGCCAATCTATTATTATTAGTATATACATATTTTATTAAAAAAACTAATTAAAATTTTTTGATAAAACGCCATTTCAATGAATACCTTTTGCCTTTTACCTTGATTTCCAAGCATTTTTATCAAGCGTTTTAAACGCAAACAAAAAAGTAACAAAGTTACAAAGCAACAATGCGTTTAAGTTGAACACAACTACGCAACGAGTATTTGTTTATTATTTTTTAAATTTTCCAATTTAGTATTTATTTACCTTATATTTTAGTTACTTTTTTACCGACAGTTGCACATTTCATTCCGCGTTTGTGAAATATTTTCGCTTTTTTATTTTTTTTTGGCGCAGTGCTTTATTTCCTTTAGAAAAGAATTAAAAAAAAAAAATAAACAAAATACCTGTGCCGTTTGTTAAAATGGACGCATGCGGCGAATTTTTCAGTGAAATTTAAAATGCAATTAAATAAAAACAATATGTGCGGGTAGGTAAAGAGAGGTAGAGTGAGAGAGGATGCGGCAGAGGGGCAATGGCTATAGAGGGCGCGCGGGGCGAGTCGGCAGTCTGCCAGTGGACTGCGCACGCGCTGAACTGCTGCTAACAGTTGTATTGTAACTGCATAAATAAAAATCGCAAAAAAGCAATAATAAGAGTAGTAAGTAAATGGTAAAACAAAATCAACAAAAAAGCAAAAAAAAAAAAATGGGTCACTGGCACTATGGACGCCACTGAGTGCGAATGTACAGCGGAAATTCCGCGCCATTTCCTGTTGTAATTGTTATAAGGGCCTATGCTGCATACAAATGTTGTGCTTCTTCTGTGTGCTACCGTGAATAATATATATGTTTATGTATGTGTGTGCGGTGTGTGTGTGTGTGTGTGTGTTCATATATTGCATGTAATTTCATACATATGCATAAAGTAGTTGTACCATGTTTTTTTTTTGTTGCTTTTCCGATTGTTGCATTTAAAATGTTGCAACAATTTTAATTTCATTTTCAATTAACATGCAACATTGCGAGGTTGTATGTGCCATACACACATACATACATACATACATACTGAATATTGCTGCTTGCTTACAACAGCGGCGCACAGTGTTCTTATTTGGAATAAAAGGTGAAAGTCAAATATAGTCAGCGCCAAAAAAATATACATACATACCCTACCGTTTTGACGATTTTATTTAGTTATATTTTCCCTACCAAATGTTTCTTATTTTTTATAAAAATATAATTCATTAAACAGCAAACCCTACCAGAAAACATTATTTTTAATTTCATACAGAACTCGGGAAAATACAGGAAATACCAAGAAATTTTCTACGATATTTAAAATTTTTCAATTAAGTTTTGTAACAAAATTTTGAGTATTCAGATTTGTAACCCATTAAATTTGTAAAAGTAGTACAGTGGTAGCTTCATGTCGCTAGAGGTTACCGTTGATACAAAAAATAACCGGCGTCCTTTACTGCACCTTAAAATTGTATATTTCAAGAGCTTTATGAAGTGAGGTTTTTAAACAAATTTGCGGTTCATAAAACATACATTTATTTTTAATATTTTATATATTTTCGAAGATATTTAATCCTGAAAATTTGATTTATGCCCTTATAAATGAATTCAGTATTTATATTATCTTATCACTTCAACTCAATAAAATTGTTGGAATAGGTGGCAACCTGCTAGTTGTATATTAATATTTCATTTATTTTATAAATTTAATCATTGAATAATATTTTTTAAAAAGTTGCCATCCATCCTCAAATATATTTTTAACAGTAAAATTTCCCAAACCTCCTTAGTTTGATACCCATATTGAAATATATAATTAATCTTATCTATTTAATCAAATTAACATTTTCAAACATGTGGCAATCTTCCACAAAAATATTTTAAATTATAAGCCTTCTTAAATATCTTTACTTGACAGCCACATTGCAATGTTTACTTTATCTTATCAATTTACTTAAACTGCAATTTCCAAACAGGTGGCACATCCCTAATTTACTTTTCCTATATTTTACGTTAGACCTTTAGCAATGCATAGTTAGGTGGAAATTGCATTCGATTTCGTTAATTAGTTTTCCAGTGATGCGTGTGCAAACATACAGACAGATTTAAATTCTGAAAATTGTCGATTTGGCTTCTGTTGCACTAATAAAGATAATCTCATTTCATAATTTTTATTTTCATTTTCATTCAGTCAGACCTTTAAAATGACCATCAAAAGTAAAATTTTTAATGTGCTCTTCTTTTTTTGACTTAAAACAGCTTGTGATAAACATTTAAAACATTTTTAGATTTGCTGATTTTGTCCCATTTTTTCCTAAATAGAACACAGTGCAGTAAGAGAGGGGTGAAAAAGTCGCCAAGTTTTCACTACTTATCAGCTAGTTTCGTCGCTTGCATTTTTCGCCACAGCCACGTTGCTGCAATTACAGCTGCTGCTGCTTGAGTTGTTGTTGTTGTAGCGGCTGTATTGTTAAATTTTATCGCATTTTAATGCATGGCCGGCTGCGCTGCCCCCAGGCGCAGGCATCTTGTCACACCGCGTCCACCAATCAGGCTGGTGTGATGTTGCTACAGTATTAATTGCAAAAACAACAACAATAGAGCGTGCAACAACAACTGCCATTTCGTATGCAGCTGCCTGCATATTGCCAGTTGCATTTATCCGCTCACACATAGATATTTTTTTGCCTGTAAGCAGACACCTTAGTCCATTCCCGGGGCGCCCCTGTAGCGGCATGTGGTAAGCTCTCGGCCATGTGGAATGTGATTGTTGCATGCAACTTATTATTTTGCACTGTGAAATTGGACGTTTCTGTTGTTGCTGTTGCCATCCTAGCCGTTAATGAGCGGCATCGTTGACGCCATGTGGTGGCCACAAGGTTGCCAAGCCGTCGTGCGCGCCGTAATTGCGAAATCCATGGCGCAAAGGGTTTGTTGCTGCAACGTTTTATAATGTCCACCTCCACCACTACCCTGCAATGCGCATATCGTATTGAACTGTAACGAATTTTATGCATTTCTGCATTACAACAATAACAACATTGGCTGTTGTAATACCCTGCTGCTAACGCTTCTTGGTAACCATTTTGCGGCCAACCAGATGTGCGCGCTCACCGTTGCTACGAGTATTCGCTATTTCGGGTGCTGGCCCTCTCTACTGAAAGTTCTGGCTGCTGTTGGCCGTTGGTCGTTGCAATTGTTCACCTCGGCATGTTGATCGTTATTATTACCGTTGCCGTCGTTGCTGTTTGCGGTTACTATTATGCAACCTGTGCTGCGGATTTGACTGCATTGGCTGTTCTGATATTGCTGATTTCATCATATTTCGTAATTACGCGGGTTTGTAGCGTATCTTTTGTCGATTAACGTGCGAGGCTTCAATAATTTTGCGCGTAGGTTTTTAATGGAAATGTATACGTTTCGTTTGAAAACATGGTCCTTTACTTTCTTAATTGCATTCACCAATTCTCTTCTTCCTCTTAAATGCCACCATAACCTCTTAAATGATTTTTTTAGAAATTTTAAGGGTAGGCAAGTCCCACTCCATCTGGTCTTTTTAACTCCTCTATAAGCACCAGCTGGTAAGGCATTGAACTTTACAGCTTGAGCTGTTCTATCTTTGTCTTGCAAAGCTCGTCATTTCATCTTCTCTGATCATGGCAATCACAAATGCACGGAGACCCTAAAAACTGCAGTCAGATCAGTGCCAACATGCCCCGAAGAGGTAGAGCAATCAACGAGCATATCGCCCTATACTTATGTTAGGTTAGGTTAGGTTAGAGGGTCACCTCCGTGTGGTGGAGGGGAAGGAAAAGAAACACAAAAAAGCAGGAAAGGGAGAGGAAGGGGGAAGGAAGAGAGCGTTGGCACCTACAGCTTCTTATAAGAAAAACGCTCCGTGCTAAATTTGAAGCTCCTCAAACGACCGATATCCATTCCCGAAAGCTCACAGAGAGTAGGGGAAAAGTCCGACCCAAGGTGCTTAAACTTAAGGTTCGCAGGGGCAGGTCCGTCTTCCATTCAGCTGGTGCAATAGGGGTCATCGATGATATTAAGCCTTACCGCATGCTAAGCTATCACGCAATGACCAGTTGAAACTCCCTCCACTAGCGAGAGGTATACCTTGGTTAGTTCCAAGAGCTCCCCAGGCCCAGGCCCGGTCTATACATGGGCAGAAACTGGACTTATGGACTTATCCTGTGCATAGGAAAATGGCTTGACAGAAGACACCAAATGTTTCATGAAAAGGCCAGACAGGATGATTGCAAAATTCCTTCTCTGAGAGAGAAAAAGTGTGGACGAAATTCTCTCCTTTTTTAAAATTATAACTGCCAAAAGTGACGTCAGTGAATAGACACACATAAGAATACACCAGAAGTTCCCCGGTCTTATAGAAAATGATGCCTAAATAAATCAGCGCTTTAGCTCTCACTTTCTTTTCCAAAATAAGATTAAAGAAGCTGCGCGATAGCGAATATTCCTGTCTGAAACGTAGCTGCGATCCTTCCTAATTCAGATGGGGCTAAAAGTGTTGCTCAACGTTATTTGAAATATAGCAGGGATACTAAAATCAGACAACACTCTATTGTTCTAACATATCTTTCATACTCTCACGGCTATTTTTCAGGATTTGGCGGCCTAAAGCCACATTAACCGCGACCAATGATCCACTGGTCTTTAGATTTTCGCAAAAAACACTCGACAAGATCGATGGTTATGAGGCTGATGGAGAAGTGTTCGTAAGATAATTTAAGCATGCACATCGATCCCAAGATTTCTCTCTGGTCTTTAGACCTTCTATGAACCTGCAAACTTACAAGCTCTTTGAACTCACGTATTTTTTTTTTTAATCACGAATGAGTGTCTCGCTTCCCTCTTCAGCTCCCTTAAATGATCCCACATGTATAGCTTGCGCTTTGCTCGAGCGCAGCATACAACCAGCAACTGATAATTCATATTCCTGCCACACATTCACTCTTCAGATTCCTACAAGGGCTGTGCGATAAAATGCATCACACAAAGGCGGTCACTGTGGTCGTTGCACTGGCAGCACTTCAAACCACATTCTTTCGATTACTTGGCGCAACTTTAAAATTAATTTACTATTCCTTGCATATCTGTACGAATAAATATAACTATTTGTCTGCATTCCATCTATATAAATAACATAGTTGCACATACGTATAAATTCCATGCTTAAGTACATGTAATTAATTTAAATCACTACGCATTACCGCCCCAACCACTAAATATTTCAGCGCCACGCACCACATTTCATTGGTTCTGCCTCCGCATCAGCCACATGGCTTTTTGGCGCATTGGCCGGCTGACATGAATTACCCGGATCGGCATAAGTCAAATGCGAATTGCGAAATGAACTACGTATAATGCCGAGCGCAGCATTTCACTTCAATCCACTTGAGCTCCTCACACTTCTGCGCCAAGCAGTTCAACAGTTGCGCGCCACTTTTTGCCTACATACATATCACTGTTGCTACTGCTTGTGCTGCCACTGCGTTAGGGATATCAATTTGCCAGCTTTTTCCGATTCGGGGATTTTCGGTATGTCGTTATCACAATCCCGGCATCTCGGGATTTTTACCTTTCAACAACTTAAATCGAAAAAATCGATTCTATATTGTTTGAGAAGCTCTCCTACCATAAAATAAGTAATAAATAAATGGGTTTGAAACCTACTTTATATTCAAAGCGGCGTTGTAATTTTTTCTCTCTGACGTCAGGATTTATTTTAGAGAACTTTGTAATTTCAAACATATGATTAATTACAAAAATAATTTAAAAAATTCAATGCAATGTAGCATAAAAATATGGGTACTAAATGCAAGAGGAAATTTCTTTAGAATTTGAAAAAATTAAAATTTTTTGTATTCACATTCAAAAGGACGAATAGGTATTTTTTTAAGCTGATAAAGTCAGATGGATGAAATTCGAGGATGTTATCTAGTTTTTAGAGGTCGTTAACATTTATTTTTTTCAAAACAAATATTGCGGAATTTCGAGGATATAATTACTTACCAGTTCTTGTGCACCAAAAAATTGAACCTGCTTAAATTTTACAGGATTTTCTCTTTAATTTGATACCTATACTCCTTCTCTAAGTACATTTCTATGAATTTTTTTAAACCATTTTTGAATTACTGACGTCAGAGTGTAAAACTAAAAACACAATTTTACTATAGCCGTCATCGATTCGCCACTTCTCGCTCGCTATGTTTGAGTTCCGGTCGCTTAAAGAAGACTTTTGCATGTGAAAACAACAACGAAGTTAGCTAGCACGGATAGACGATAGCGAGTTTGGTTATACCTCATGGAGTTCGTTCGTTTCGCCACTCGCTAACTGTTGGCGAATCGATGACGGCTTATATTTGGCTCATGGTTTCGCGAATATATTGAAATTTTTGTTTAAAATTTACTATCGCGCGGTTCTATATGTACAATGAGCTAGACATTTATAAAAAAATATTAATTATTAAATAAAAAAATAAATGTAGCCAATGCTGGTCAAGAAAATGAAGTTTTTGGGACCTTAAAAAGGCCGGGATTAACATTTCTACACAGCGTACGCCGCTGCTGTTGCCATGTCAGCAGGCGGCTATGTGATTGCCATCTCTCGGTTGGTTGATGGCAGGCGGCTTGGAAGCGTAATGAGGAGGTGGCATCTTCATTAATTTTGTATCCCATTTTATAGCCATTCGGGACTTCATATCAATTTATTGCGGCTTCACGGCCATTTTCAAGTAGATCGCCACATAGGCTGTGTATAATGGCGATTGTAGGATAGTGAAAGTAAGTACATACATACATACATATATATGCATGGAAGTATGAGTGATTGTGTATTGGCTAGCTATGAGAAGTTGCTTTGTGTTTATGTTTGAATGAATGGCTTTGTTGCATGTGTTGATGCGTGTTAAGTGCTATTGGGATTGCAGTATCTTCTCTTAAGTATGCATGTATATGTATGTTTGATTGGAAATGTAGTTCTGCGTATGACTGGCAATAAGTGGACTTAATATCAATTTGAATTTCAATTGAAAATGCGTTCGCTCAGCTCGACTTGCCACAGCTCAACGCCAATTAAATTTGATTTCTCCTGTGGGCAACCAGCTTATGACCTTCTTGTAAGTTTGTGCCATTAAAGTAATTAAAAATTTTATAAGGCCAATTAGGTTTTACTCGATTACCACCAGGTACACTAATAAAAAATAAAAATACGTACTTTACCAAATGGATTATAGACAAAATTATAATTTTATCGTAAAAATTTTCGATATAAATTTTTGTATCGATAACGAAAAAATGATCGTTATAGTACGTTTCAGTAAACATATCCACTATTGAATAATTCGGCATTAAAAAAATGTCGATATCTTTTTCGATAAACATTATCAATTATTGGAAAATGTGATATAAAATCTATTTACGTGGGAAAAATGTTTGATATCAGTATCGATAAACATATCTCTTCTTCTTCATTGGCGCTGTAACTACCAAAGCCCTTTTTAAATGGTGCGAGACGGCAAAACAGACGTAGCACTTATTTTCGTGCTTTGAAATCGACAAATAGATGGTGTGTGTCGGTGGCATATTTTTTATATGCAGTTTCTTGACTCTCCTCATCGTACAAGTTATTCTTTAGCGCTTGCTGAAATCCGACTACTTCTTAGGCGGCGGTACTCAATGAGCGGGAGATGTGGTTCCACTGCTCGCGGATGTTTGTTGAAGAGTGCTCTCCGAGAGTAGGTGTGAGAGTCGAGTGGCGAATAAATTGGCCGTCTGTTATGATAACATCATTTCGACATAAAGCTTTCCTTGAATTGTTAGGCGCACTTTTTTTGCTACAAGGAGCCGGGTGCGTATCTCGGCTGCAACAAGATGGTGGTCCGAGTTGATGTTTGGCCCTCGGAGTGTACGTACATCTAAAACACCGGAAGCGTTCCTTCCGTAAGGAGACAGCCGTACTGCATACTACCATGTTTCGGGCTCCGGCGAAGTCGCCCAGCCTCAGTTCGTTTTAAAATGTTTCGTCGCGGAGGCTAAATTTTCCGACAGTGGCTCCAAAATATCCCTTTCTTGCCCACATTGAGGTTGAAATCACCAGATATGACTTTTATATCGTGACGGGGGAAGAGCTAGTGTGCGCTCAAAGAAGGAGTCCTTGAGTTCCTCGTCTCTTCCGTCGGGATGTGGGCGCAAATGTACGAGATGTTGAGGAATCTCGCTGTGAGGCAGATTGTGGCTAGACCCTCCGTCGTCCACATGGATGAACAACAGTACTCAGCGGCGGAGTCTCGCTGCCACCACCAATCCAACACCGAATTTTCGCACCTTCCCGTGGCAACTGTAGTAGACGTCGCAAGGCTCCATGGCGGTGATGTCAGCCTTTGTCTTCCCGAGGACACCAACCAGCCGGGCAGAGACACTTTCCCCATTAAGTGTCCGGAAATTCCAGGTGCATATCCTCAAATCATAGCCTTTTGTACGTTTGCCGCGGTCGTCATCGGAAGAAAGGGATCTCATTCAAGGCATTACTGTAATTTTCATTCGAAGGGCTGTAAACGTGCGGGACTCTTCTTGGATATAAACCCGGACGTCGTGATCTGCGATCGCAAAAGAATCACTTCCAGCCAATCCCTGCTGAATGGCAGTCAAGAGGTTTCCTCCTTTATGTTCACTTCAGCGTAAAGAATTATCCGCATTTTCGATAAATTTATCGATTATTGACAATATGTGATGGAATATCGTAGTCAAATGGTCGAAGAGATCTTGCGATTTAATACTTTGGCCTATCCCATCTTTACCAAACCAATTATAGGCTTGATAAGAGCTTCAAAATAGTTCTACAAAGGCTTCACAATGGTACTGCAAGGCCAAAGCTAGTTACGTCAATTGAACTGACTCCAAATTAACCTAACCTGAGCTTCATCAAAAGCTAAAATTTTTATTTTAAACTTTGTTCAATTAACTCCAAACAGCTTAGCGATATAAGCTTTGAATATTTCAAATATTTACCTGAGCCGCTTTGTTTTGGCTTTACAATCTTATGCCATCCGCTTAAGGGCAAAGAAAGCCGATTAAAGCTGAAGTTATTATACTCTGTAATACCATAAGCGTTTAAGACCCCTTAAAAAATGTACATAAGTAAAAATAAAATAAATAGAAGAAGAAAGAAAATCAAATTATGCGAGAAATGTAAATCGGCGCATAATTAATAAGTAATAAGCCTTTGTCAAGGCTGAAACCGAAGTGAGAAAACAAAAGCGGATGAACGAGAGAAAAATAAAAGAGTTTACTGAAAGCCTAGTGACCACAGTGACCGCAACGACTGCAATAAATCGCAAGCAAAATAGCGCTACAATATTGAAAAGCAGATGGCTGACGGCTGAAGAGAGGTGCGACAACTGACATAAGTACATACATACATAAGTACGTAAAAGCTCCTAGCAAGCAAAGGTGGTGAAGATGCGAATGAAAGGATAAAGAAGGAAATTATGTTAAGATTTTAAGCGACGCGCCAGTATACACGAAATTAAGAACGAAAATATTCAACTGCCCGGAAGGATATAAGGAGCGACTTTGTGTGAAGAGCCAAAGAGTTTAAGTGCTTGCGAATGTCAGTGTATGTGTTGTACATTATGCCATAATTAAAAATCACTGAAGGACAGCGTAATACGAAATAAAGCTATCTTCTGCTGCGCATCTTCTTACCTTACCTAGCGTGCTCCACCTCTTATTTGTTGTTCTTATAATATTAATCATCCAGCAGTCGAACGAGTATAAATAAATACTAGCCTATACATATACATACGTGTATATGTATGCCTGTATCGGTTGAACGAATTACCTCTGACCTGCAGTGTAGTCGTTGTTTTACTAACGGCAGCATCCTTTTGCGGTTATTTGGCGCGAATGAATTAAGAATTGAGATCGCATGCAAGTAGCCGGCGGCTGAGAGTGGAGTCAGTGGCATCGTCAGAAAGGTTTACTCTATATACATACATATGCATGTTGATTTGTATGGCTGTGTACAGTGAGTAAGTGGTTGTGAAGTGAAGATTTCTGTAACGAGTAAGTGCTGTTTTTTTTATTATTATTTTGGCTATGCGTTAAGCAGCGCGTGACTGGGATCGACAAAGTGATTGCACTCAAAATTAATTAAAAGCGAAAAATGCTTTTTTGTTTTTGTACATATAAGTAGGCGTTTCTTTTTAATTTTTTGTTCCCTTTTGTTCACTTAACCTTCTTTTTTTCTTTTCTCGTTGCTTTTGCGAATCATATAGTTATTCGTATGTATGCTTAAATGTGCCGCCGCAGGATAGTATGGCCTTTGCCTGAATTAAATATTTTGAGGTTTATTCTTAATAAAAGAGCACGAAGCAGGCTAAGTGTGAGGCTGGGAGCACACATAGGCTTTATAGCTCAGCTGGACGATTGTCTGATCAGCAAACTAATAAGCTCTGAGAGAAAAACACAAGGCTGTGAGTGGACCCCACGCTGGACAGAAGTGAAACTCTTTCATCTTCATCTTCATCTTCATCTTCGTCATCATCTTCAAACTTTTACCGGAACGATTTTGAATGATTTGAATGTTTTTCATTTGTTCATTTACATTCTTCCATTTGAAGGTAGAAAATGTAAAACAAAATGTACATTCAAAACTTACAAAATTCGAAACGTGATTTTTATGTGAAATAAAATATTCAAATCTACTGTACTCTGTTTGGCTAGAAGTTTGAATGAATTCATGCAGCTCTCTAATGAAGATGAAGATGAAGATGAAGATGAAGATGAAGATGAAGATGAAGATGAAGATGAAGATGAAGATGAAGATGAAGATGAAGATGAAGATGAAGGTGACGAAGATTTATGGAAAATTCGCAGCCGGTGGAGAAAGGCGCATAGAAATTTAAGTTGGCTTGCATCACCATGGGTCGAGAGATTTCTCACGGAGAATAAGTGTTACGTTCTCTACGTAAAGAATCGCCTTAAATTCAATCTTCATGCCTTCCTCTAGCATGCCGTTGATTACAACTGTCAGAGAAGATTCTTTTGCTCATTTATTGTCGGAAAGAGGTGTAATCCATTCGGTCGAGGCTGTTCTGTGACTGAACATACATATTCTAGATGAACATGCTAGGATCGGCTTCGATCGCCGATGGATCTAAATATGTATAGCAACGCCGATTTAAAAAATCTCACCTGTGGAGAATTTTTGAAAGCTTTTCAAGACCAAAGAAAGTGGAATCTGAAAAGGCTTTATGCGATAAAAACTCATTGAAATTTAAAAAAATCGTGTATAGATAAGAGATCGGGAGCTTTTTGTGACGAATACAATTTCTCATTAGCAGTTCAAACCGCTGTTCAAGATGTTTTAATTAAAAAGAAGAAAGGCAAATTATATCTCAATTCTTTAGAGATTCCTCATGCCATTGAAGAAGCCGTATAGCTTCTTATTTAGCAGATAGAGGCCAGCCAACAGCAAAACATCTCCGCCCAGTTTTGCAGATACGCAGGACTGATGCCGGTGGTCCCTTAATTAAAAAAATTTAGCACCTACAAATTGCATTTACACATCTAGGTACGATTTCCCAGTTCTTTGCAGAAGTTTTTTAACGGCACTTGATTGCATTCTTTGAGCTTCAGGATATTCACACAATCCAGTGAAAGTAAATATTAGTGCATCCCCGTGGCCTTAGTTTAATTAGTACTAATCAATGCGACAGCATCCATCTTACGCTGCCCATATCGACGCTTCCAAACCATGCCAAGTCTCCTGAGACTGAGTCAGACTTAGGACAGTACGGTTTGGAGGCGTCGATATTAGCCCAACTGCTACTCCTTTTTTATGCCATCGGTCAACTTGTAAGTAGAGGAGATCTAAAGCGACTTTAATACTGGATCATTATTTCGCAAGTCGTGTCTGAGTTATCACTCCCGTTCACACTACTGCCATCTGATCCTGATGATGTGATTAGAGGTTTTTCCTTCGTAGAGTAGCCAGGTGATTTTAAGTCAGCATCGACATCTACAAACAGGAAAGTAGATCCACATCAACCTACAGACTGACTTAAATTTATTAGGTCTAATCTAAGAGACGATCCGCAGTGACATATATATTTTGACCTTTATCCGAAGTTTACTACCAGACATGGTCCACAGATATCGCCTTAAACTTATAGTGGACCTGCAGATTGGTCTCATTGTATGAAATCTACAGATCGACACCTGAGGGAAACTCCCTCTCAGGAAACTTTTCAGGAACTCCCTATCACAGAGTTTGATTGAAGAACGCCCTGCCTCAGCACACCTTCAATAAACTTTCATATAGTGTAGGGCATTCTCCAACCAAATTCTGATGTAGGGCGTTCTTGAAAAGTTTTCGAACTGGCTGCCGAGATAGGTCGATCTTCCACTCTGGCGTCGAGATGGTCAGCGTTGATTTTGACTGTCACCAATTCAAGATACATCGTCTTTTGATGGATTTTTGTACCAAACATTCCTCAGTAAAGAATATTTGCCGGAATCAATTACAGACAAGTATTGCATTTAATTTGTTGCTTTAAAAATATTTTGTTTACTCTGTTATTTTATGTTAGTTACCTGACCACTTTCTTTCTCTTTTTCTGACCACCAGCTTTTTTCCGCCCAAGTTCAGAGTTAATTTTCAATTCCATCTCATTTCACGTGACTTTTCAGAGAAAAATTTACAAACTAAATGGCTAAATGAGCACTCTCGGGTCAAAAACTTATTAACAGCATATTTTTAAATAACTTTATTTCGCGAAAAGCATACTCATTGCTGGCTTACTGAAATGCCAAGTAAAACAATAGTCTGCGCAATAAAAGACGGTGCATGGAAGGCAAAAAATATTTAGCTACAATGACTGCGGAAGGAATGCAAAAAAAAAAACCAAACACGCGCATACCCGACCATTTAAACAAAAGAAAAATCCAACAATAATAACAATATTTCGTTTTAACTGGTCATCAAATAAATAAAAAATGGAATCATACACCGAATGCAACTGCAATGCCAATGTAGCGAAGACATTTAAAAGAAATGACAAAAAGGTTCCGTAATACTTGACTCAACCGGCCGAATAAAACCAAACGGGCGAGCGGCTGAGCTGCCGGGGTCAAAGGAAGAGAGAGAGAAAGAGTGAGAGATGGAGGAACAAACACTGCAAAAGGACGCTAAAATGGATGAGGTCGAGAATGCTGTTGAGACAGTGCTGTTGAGTATTGTGAAAGGGGATTGTGGCTTGAAGCTTCGAAGATTGTGTTGGGATTGTGGTCAGCAGTGGCGTGCATTGGCAGCTGCTTGTGAGTAGTAAGTAAATGTTAAAACTATGAAGCAAGAAGGACAGCAAGGAAAGGGAGATAGAGCAGAGGTCGTTTGGTGCTAAAGGTTACTAAGACGAAGGCGAAGCGGAGCGAGAGCGTAAAGCGGAATTATAACGGCAAGGCATGAAATAACACAAATTCCAGCGGTAAACCTGCGAAATGTATGGTGAGTGGCAAATGCAGACGAAATGGCGAGAAAATTTTTAAACGAATAGCCAACGTAAAGCCGCCAGCTTTGCGGTTGGCTACATTTGAAGCAATTTGTATTTAGCTTGTTCTTGTTTGCTGGATCGGACAAGTGTGATGAGTCTGCTTTTACTTTGTGGCTGGGCACAAGTGGCAATTAATCAGTTGATGACACAACAAAAGATAGAAACGATAAAAATTAAGCAAATACTTAGATGGGTGGACTGGCTGGCGGCATTGGTGCCGGTTGTAAAAAATTGGAAATTAAATGCAAACAAATATATTTATTCATGCAATTAGAGTGTCAAGAGAAGTTAAGACTTTACTTTGGAATTAGTTTAAGTACCCGGTGAGAGGTGCTTTGTGAAAGTAGCTTAAGCTATGATAAAAAAAACTGTATGAGAAATATTGCACTGATGTGAGAGCTCCTCGGGGGTAATGATGTAATGAGAGACGATTCGAGATGTTTAAAATTTAGATTTGCAATTTCACTTAGGCATTTTTCTATTCCAAAGCGTCTGATTAGGTGGATCGCCTCTTTTATGGATAGCACACATCTCTGCTTGAAGTACGCTGTAGGAATTCGAAAGCCTTAACTGGAGACTGGTGAAGAGATGCTGGTAGAAAACTCCTCAACCACTCCAACACCCAACTACGAGTCATCTCTAACTAAGTTTACTGGAACTGTGCTCCTGAAACTCTCTCAAAATTTTTAGTGGTCGACCAGTTGCTGTAAATTTTGAAATTGCATTTCTAAAGTGATGAATTGAATACCCCTTATAGCCAGAAGATATGTAGTGATTGTGTTAGGTAATAGGATGTGGATTAGCTCTTCAATACTACTTAAGAGTCGACGTATTATAGACGATTTGCTACATTTAAAAGTACGACTTCTATATTACCTGCAGGCCCTCGAGTTAACAGATTAGAGTAGCCTTTCGGCTTCTTTTAAAACAGGAATACCATTTCACCAACTACTCAAACATTTCCAGCTCCTTTTCGTCTAACCAATACTTGTAGCAGCCGTTATAGGTGGTATCCACGATTGAGAGAATACAAAGGTTGCGCCGATCTCGGACCGCTATTCCTCTCTTAACGAATTTGACAGAATCGTTGTTTGCATGACGTCACACTTGTGCAACTTGTTTACGTTTTCCTTGCAACATTTTTTCTTCTTCTTCCATTCTTGCTCACGTTTTGGCATTCCGCTCTCGCAATTGCACCAGTGTGACGTCACACAAAAGTTATTCTCAAAAATCCTCTCTGATCGGCGCAATCTTGTATTCTATCATTCTTGGGTGGTATCTAGCCTTCGGCCAAGGAGGCAATAATACAGAGAGGACAACTTTGGCGGGTCATATAGAGTGCTCATGCCTTTCAGGTCATATTATCTTTATTGCTTTCGGAAATAACAATCACTTTTATGCAGTAAAATTCGTGAAGTCTGACACCTGAATGATTTTTTTACCCATGAATCCGAGAAAACTGCTGAAGTTAAACTTCACACTCTATTCTCGAACCGTTGGTGGGAGTATATCGAACAGTTCAATGCGAACATATCGAATTTCGTATACCAGTCGAATTTCAATGAATAATAGATTGGCGCTTACACATACGTTAGTGTTTGGCCGATCTTCTCCCCCGATTTGTGGCGTGCGACTTGATGTTGTTACACAAAGGGAAGGGACCTACAGTTTTACGCCGACTCTGAGCGGCGATTGTATTTTTATGAGAAGCTTCATGGCAGAAATACACTCGGAGGTTTGCCATTGCCTGCCGAGCGGCGACCGTTGTTAGGAAAAACCTTTTTTCAAAATTTTTTTTTGCGATGTTGCTTTGACCAGGGCTTGAACCCAGGCCCTGCGGAGTGAAAGCGCACACTCTTTACCACTACACCACATCGGCCGCCCAATGAATGCCCCTATACAATCTCATTCCTGGTGATCTGTAGTCAGTAGGGGCTTGAAAAGAAAACAAACGATCCAATGTTTTTTCATTCTTTCCCCAGTCGACTTAATAAAAATATTTAAAGAAAGTAGACTCACTTAAAAAAAAATTAAAATTATCCAAAATTATGAAAAATAGTACAATATTGCTATCAAATGAAAAGCTAAACTAATGCACATTTTCAAAGAGATAGTTGCTACAATACCGAAAATAAATTTTTAATAATTTATCATGCAGTATATAAATTAATATATAATGAGGGCAATAAATAATGTATATTTTAGTAAATTTAACATTATACATATTTAGAGAGTTGCCATATTTTTTTTTAATTGCATTGCATCGCATTATGGCAGTGCCACATTTAAATAAAAATTAAATTCAAAATTTTAAACTACTTATCTTAAAATATATTTACATAAAGGTAATAAATAAAATGTGTATTTGTACATTTTACATTACAAATAATTGTAGGAGGGTCGCGACTTGTAAAAAGCCAATTATGCGCCAACTGATATTTGTGAATATACAAGTACATAAAATTTTAAATTGTCTATATGATTTGACAAATGAGAAATTTAATGATCCCGAATGCGACATAAAAACTTAATTTTACCTGGTTTTGCCTAGTTTTAACTACGCACCTAGCGTATGAATTTCAGCAGCATTATTACAAATAAACCACCACAAATTTTCTAAAATTACCTACACGCACTCAAATTAACCAAAATTTAAATTAACGCACACCACCATAACAAAAGAGCCACTCATGTGCATACCCACATATGCATGCATTAAGGTAAGTATATCCGGCAAATACACTAAATTTGACAATTGCACACTTACTCCGGTTTTGGCATTATTTTCATGCGAAATTTTAATTATTATTGTTCATTATGCCAGCGTTGGATAATTCATTATCAAACAGAAAATTAGACACAGCTACTCGTATGAATTTACACGAATGCATACAAACATACAAATGTTTGTAGAATTTATGAAGCTATAGGCAAGAACGTTTATATTGGATAATTTTACATTTCGCCAATCACAACAAAAGTCATATACCTAGGAAGTTAGCGAAGCAAATGAGTAATGCATCCATTTTGGCTATTAGCAATAGCACTAAAATAGTACAAATACAATATGAGGCCACAACTAACAATTGTTACGATAATTAGAAGCATACATTCCGGCGTTTATTGCATGGCCACACTAATTGAAAGCCACAAATTGATAAACATACAAAAATGCATTGCTCAACCACAGAAAAGCACACGCACAGGAACCGGCACACACACACACGCACACAATTATAAATTAACAATAAAATGTATGCGTTGTGCCAATAGACTGATTAAAACTAAATATAACGATAAGCATACAAAAATACAACGAAGGATATGTACAAGTACTTACATATATATATTTCGTGAAAGTCGTGAAATATTACTCGTTCGTTATAAAACCGCCAGATGGCGCTGTGGTAGAGTTATTTCCATAGCGGAAAACAACGTATACAAAAAGGCCCTAGTAAACAAGATTAGAAGCGAAGAAAAAAAAAATAAATGGAACTAGAAGGAATATAATGAAAAGACTCTGTAAGACTAATAGCCCAATTCTGTATCGGTGACAAACATTTTTTTTTACTGACTTAACTTTTTCGTATATTTTTCCATAAAAAAAAAAAAAACATTTGTCACTAATACAGAATAGCGCCGTAATTCTGGCTAAGATAGTTAATAGTCGTTGAAAGACAATTGAAAGATATTTTTATTCTAGCATGAAACTCTTGCAAAACAAAGCTCCCTTGCCCAACTTTCTTGATGAAAATCTCTTTTGACAGGAAGCAATTCGTTACCTTAATGTAGAAAGGCACTAACTCATTTGCTATCGAAACTCAGCTATGTAGAAAGGTTGCTGGATGCCTTACTGAAGACTTGATCAAATTTAAAATCTACTACTACATCAAAACAAATAATTCAGTGGGTTTAAAGCCGAGTGTAATGAAAACAATCGCAACTGAAGAACTTTAATTTTTGTAAACTTTTATAACTTCTCTGTAGAGAAACAAAAATATTTGATTAAGGTAACGACTTGTACCTATGTACATCATTTTGCTCGCTCTGCTCCAACAGTCGTAATGTCCAAGGGAACAAAGCACTGGCATGCGAATCGAGTGATCTCAGGTTCGAGCTGCCGGCTGCAAATTTGGTTTTGTTTTTAATTAATTTGTTTATTGTTTAAATTTTCCTTTTAGGTTTTAGATTTTATTATTTCAAAAAGCATAGCTTAATTTTAGAAACTTGTTTTTTTAGATTTTATGGCCTCAAAAACAAAAGTATCTTTTTATAAATGTCACCTAGTTTTTTGAAATATATTTTTTTTCGAGTTTTGATTATTTTTTTTTGTTATTCTTAGAATTTTTTTGTAAATATACATATGTATGTTATTTTAGAAATATAGTTTATTTCTTCCTTCTTATCTGTTTAGATTTCATTGTTTTAGTTTTTATATTTTATTATTTTTAAGAGAGAAGTTTAAATATATTTTTTTATTTCATTGGGCTTTTAAAAACTTAGTTTAGTTTTTTAATATAACTTTTAGAAATATTTTCTATTCTAATATTTTTTTTTAGATTTTATTGTTTCAAAACCAAAAATATATATTTATAAATGTTTAGTTATTTTAATAAGACAAATTAAAACATTTTTTATTGTTATTTCATTAAGTTTTAGAAACTTGGTTTATTTTTTTCATTTTAATATACTTTTTAGGCACTTTAGATTTTTTTTCTATTATTAATAAATTTTTTTTTTTTAGATTTCATTCTTTCAAAAACAAAAAGATTTTTTATGTATCATTTAATTTTTTTAAAAATTTTTTTTCGCTTTTTAATTGTTATTTTTTTACATTTAACTCATTTTTTCATCCTTAGAATTTTGCGTTTTAAAAACGAAAAATACTTTTTTTAAGTTAATTTAGGTTTGAGGATTTTTTTACTGTTTTTTTTTTTTAATTAATGTTTGCTTACTTTTAAGATTATATCGTTTTAAAAAGAAGAGGGATTTTATTTCTTTTTTATTTATTTATTTTTTATTATTAAATTTATTATTTTAAAAATAATTATGTTTTGTTTTTTATTTAATAAATTTTTGGAAATTTATTAGATAATTTTTTGATTCAATATATTTTTTTTAATAAAATTTTTTCAATGTACAGTTTTTATTGTTTTAAAAGGAAAATCATATATTTTTTTAAATTTCATTTAATAAAAAAAACCTATCGCTTAAAGATAAACCGAATAATGCTAAGACCTCCTCATTAGCAGATCTTTAAACTAGGCTTTCGAACAGAAAAGGGCTTTCAAGATACTTGCCAGAATTAACAATTTACTACTCATACTGTGTTGAGTTGAAAGACAGTCGCCAGAATTGCCATGTTAACCTATGCGGAGAAACCGTCATACAAACTCACCGAAATATTCCAAAAATATTGAAATATTTAAAGCAAGTAAAAACGGGGGAAGGATACTACAAAGTAGGTACACACGAAGAGGACTCACTAGACAAACAAGAGCTGCTCAACAAGCTACATCGGACAAACAGGGAGCAAGATAAAAAGAAAATATAGTGAATAATAGGTGACTACCATAAGAAAATGTCCATTCCCGGTTTTTTCGTAACGTTACACGGATGGAAACGGAACTAAAACATCGGCAATATCGCCGTGGCGTATGAGTAATATTTTTCTTATCAAAGTTTGATTTTTCATTCGCAATGCAAGCTTAAAATGAAAATATCTGAGCAAAATGGCCTGATATTGAAAAACGGGGGGTTGACTAATCTTTACAAATAAAAATTTACTTAGGTGATAGTTCGATGAACGAAGAACATGCAGTTTGCAGAGGCTCTCTAAATCGATTATACGGGCGTTCTATGGCCATGCATTTGAACAAATCTGACAGTTGTTTTGCTAATGTCACTCCCTTCTCTCGCCAGAAAAAAAAATGCCAAAGCATCCTCCTTGCATTTATTTCAATCAATGGAGTTCCGGAAACAAGTACAGTATTGGCCAATACAATAGCACCCCCATTTCAAAGTGCTATTTTTGCCATTTATGTTTATTTATTTATTTTTAAGAATTTTCAATTAAAATACAGCTCATTCTCTAACAAAGCTAATATAAAACCAAGTTGAAACTTTTTAAAAGAATGCAAAAAAACGCAACAAATTTTAGCACAAATTGCAAAAATTTTTCTCAGAAGTGTTAGAATTTTTTTGAGTACGCAGTTTTATAGCCCAATCAATTTTACTCTGATAATGTCCAAGTTTCTAGTCGCTAAAAATTACCGTTGGTTTTTTAGAATTTTTTTTTGTCCCATTTGCCTCCATATAACGAATAGATAAACATAATTCATTTTTATATGGAAGAAACTCGCAAACTTATGTTAGCATACTGTGTATGGTACTCCGGAGCGTATGCATAACATACACGACTACAGGTATACGAGGCACAAGTTTTTATTTTTAGTTTTTTTGGTATATCTTTTTTAAGATTTTTTTTATACACAATTTCGCGATGTAATCTTGGCCTTTATGCCAAACTAATGATAATGCATTGTGTATGATAAGTGTGCCACCATTTTGGATCAAAAACACGTTTTTGCAGAAAAATGTAACAACTGAAAGATTTACTCATATGTATATATTGGAAGAACATTCTACATTCTAAATAACAAAATTTCACTCTTGAAATCTCAAACATCACTGCTTGTAAACAATGAGCAACGCGCGATATTTTGTTGGAATTCAATTTGAAAGCAGTTATTTGCACATACTTCACGCAAGTGAAAATACGGTAAAGCGCTAGCGAAAGGATTGCCATGTAGATTTTGTAAATTTTAGCGCGAGAGTTGAGTGAAATAAACCGCCCGCGAATTTTGAATGGCAGCAGCTAACAACTATACATTGCACATATGTTTGTATAGAGTGAACGAATATAAAGAAATTTATAATTGTTATATGTACATATGTAATGATTGCATATATGCAGCCAACGAATATAATTTTTTCCCACGTACCTACTCGTAGTAACAGTTTGAGTTATTGCTGTTGACATACTTGTAGCTGTTAATTTCGTTTGTTTTTCTTTGCTTTTACTGCTGTTGCTGTAGTTGTTGTCGGTGGCGTCATGTGCAACATGACGTTGACAAACTTGTACATGACAAAGGTTCAAATACATGCATACGAAAAGATGCCCTGTGGGGGAAATCTCTACTTCTGAACTGGTGCGCTTCTAGTACATTTAGACTCAGTACTGATTCGCGAAGTCTTCTTAGAAAGTGACAATTGGCCCCCGCTGCATCCCTTTTTCGATGGTTTCGAACTATTCCTAAATTCTATAGTACCGAACCAGTTTTAAATTCGTCACATTAGGTATATATTTCTAATAAAAAAAAAAAAAAATAACATAGTTTTTTAAAAGTACCACATTTCGCTGATTTTGAACTGATTACCAATGGCCTGGTTCTGTTTTTGGGCGATAAAGATCTAGCACGGAACTAGCAATTTTATTCAAGAGTTCGCGGTTTCCCTGCAGGGTGTGTGCTCGCATACGCACATACATAGATATGAAAATGAATGAATGAGTAAACGTGGGTCACATATGCGCTAACATATGCTGGACATGGCGCTAGATGAAGGATTATTATTTTATATGAGTAAGATATGGATTTATTTTTGTACATACATACATGTGTGTGTGCGTATGTGTGTATGCATATCCATAACAAGCATTTGGAGTAAAACAGTATCAACTACTATCAAGATTTGATAAATTGCTGGTACCACAAAAACGCAGTTATGTAGGAGGACAGTTATTTACCGAATGTTTAGTTTCACAAAATTACAAATACAACGAGGTGAGTCGCAACTGTCTGTTATGGCAGAAACCAAATCGGACCTTTTTCCATATGTTTCGGAAAATTTCAAGTGTTCGTATATTAAGCGAATTTTCTCGGATAATTTGGGAGCTTCGTGTATTTCTTAAACTTTCCGGATTATTTCGTGTTAGATTTTTTTTTGACTTTTTGAAATAAGTCGGCGATTTTTGGGCCTTTTCGTATTTTTTTTTTAATATTTTGCGTAAGCATGTATGACTCTTTAAGTTTCGTGATTTGTTGAGATTTAATGTGTTTTAACTTTCGTGTGTTTTTGGGAGATTTTGAGGGGTTTTCGGAACTTTTGTCGAATCTTTTGCGACATTTCTGATTATTTCTTTTTGTATTTTTTGAGTATAGTTTTTAATGTTCGCGATTCTTTACGTATTTTCGGAATTTTATAGGTTTTTTTCGGGACTTACTGAATTTCTTTTGGACTTTTTCACATACTGCTTGTAGAATTTTATATTATTTTTAACCTTTTTTTCGGGGATTTTGAAGTGATTACGGTTTATTGAGATGTTTTCTTGACGCTTCATTATACTTAGTTTACTATGCGGGAGTTTTTTGAGACGGCTAGGTCAACTTACGGGATTTTTCTTTGACTTTTCGGATATTTAAACTTGTTGGGACTTTTCGGGATATTTTGCGACCTTTTACTTATGCATGATTACCAGAGTCGAAGAAACTAAGCAAAAAAAAAAAATCCATTTCAAGCGCTTAGATAAGCACTAACAAATTGCTTGCAAATATGGTCGCAAAACAACAAAATTGATCTGTATACCGTTTTTCTGGAACAGGTAATTTTCCCAAGATATTTTTATTTTAAATTTGTACCGCGAATGAAAAAATTCAAACTTTAACATGGAAAATATTTTTTTTGTAATCCCCCTGTAGGGAAACCCCGAACTGCTGAACCAAATTTGTAGTTCGGTACTAGATCTTTATCGCCAAAAACGAACCAGTCCGATAGTAACTAGATCGCCACCAGTTCAAAAGCAGCGATATGTGGTACTTTTAAAAAACAATTTTAGAAACCTATATCTAAAATGACAAATTTAGAACTGGTTCAAAACTATAGAAAAACGGATGCAGAACGAGCTAGATCTCATCTGGCGAATTTTGAACTATTTCGAAACTATTGAAAATGGGATGCTNATACAAATAAAAAATAAAAAAAAACAAACAATTTTAAAAATCTTTTGGAAGTTTGAAATTTTTACCGGTAACAATGAAAACATCTTGCGAAAAAAAATTTGAATCGATAAGTTAAAGTTCTGACACACGATGGCTAGAGGCGTCGCCTGTGTGCATTCTTTCATATACGTATGTATGTGCCATTTTTACCGTTATATGTATATTTTTTCTTTACTCGTTTATTGCATAGGGTATTCACGCCATTAAGGTGCTCTCTAATATAAAAAAAATGTGGTAGGAACATGAAGGAAAAGTGCAAACAAAGTTTCTCAACAATGTTTCTAAACATGTTTATTTGCACCAAAGTGCACCTAGCAGCCGCGGCGTTTTTTGTAAAAATAAAGGCTTTTTGGTAAAATGAAACGNAATAACAGTCAGCAGCTCTGCAAATTCAGCTACAGCCAAAGGTATGTAAGCGTGTTTTCAAATGTACAATTTAATTTACATTCATTCAAACAAACTTGATTTCAGATTGAAAATACATTTCTCTGCAAATAATTGAAATTTTCTACCATGGTAACCCAAAAAGAAAACATGTTGTTACTTTTTTCGTTTACAACTGGTTCGAAACTATAGAAAATGGGGTGCAAAGCGAACTAGATCCCATATATCGAATTTAGGACTGGTTCTGAACTATAGAAAAGGTAATGCAGCGGGGGACAATTTCCAATTCCTATGACATCGCTGTGTTAAATTCGCCAGTTGTTTGCATGCAAAAGAGATTTATCGGGAACTAGTAGTGGTTCTAAATGTACTAGAAGCGCTACAGTTCAAAACTAGATATTTTCCCTACAGGGCCATGTACGAGTATGTACGGCATGGCGTATGAGTAACATTATTTCTTGCTCCTAGTTCATATAAAAAATTGTTGCATACTTTCAGCGTGATTTTTTGGAAAAAGAACAGGCTATGGGATACAAATAAAAAATAAAAAAAAACAAACAATTTTAAAAATCTTTTGGAAGTTTGAAATTTTTACCGGTAACAATGAAAACATCTTGCGAAAAAAAATTTGAATCGATAAGTTAAAGTTCTGACACACGATGGCTAGAGGCGTCGCCTGTGTGCATTCTTTCATATACGTATGTATGTGCCATTTTTACCGTTATATGTATATTTTTTCTTTACTCGTTTATTGCATAGGGTATTCACGCCATTAAGGTGCTCTCTAATATAAAAAAAATGTGGTAGGAACATGAAGGAAAAGTGCAAACAAAGTTTCTCAACAATGTTTCTAAACATGTTTATTTGCACCAAAGTGCACCTAGCAGCCGCGGCGTTTTTTGTAAAAATAAAGGCTTTTTGGTAAAATGAAACGGAAGTTTCAGATTCCATGTGATGGTATAAATATTTGCTGCTCTGCGACCACCAACTTCAAATTGAAAAAAAAAACGCTTAAAATCGCCAATCTGAGAAAACTGAGAAACTACTTTTCTATATACAATCCAGGCTTTTAGAAAAATTTAGTTTCATCAGTTCCCCAGCCCACCGCGCCGAACAGTGCAATTCAATTAGTGAATAATTATTCTATTATTTCCGTGTACTTAATATTTCTGAAAATATATTGTTCTTAAAAAGCCTTAAAAGGAAGCAAGTTTAACTTTGTGGTACCTTCATCTCCTTTTCGGCACTATTTTTGCAGTCCACTAGGCACAATTTGAAAATTTGAAATCCATGCCTGGCTGATCTAGACATAGATTACATGATACGAAGCTCAGCATCCAGCCAATCAGAGCATCCAATGATTTTGTGCTCTAATTTGGTAGCAATAATGTTTTTCGAGCAAAATTCTTTTCGTTATCGCAGTTTCAAAATTTATACGAAATTAACAAAAAATTGACAAATTTTCATCAAAGTTTCAACTTTTTATCAAATTTTTGGGTATGAAGTTTTATAGCCCGTACAATTTTAGTTTAACGAAGTGCAAGCCTCAACAAGTAGTCTTTTTTTTAAGACACTGTATGTACTTGCCTGTGTTCTATCTACCAATATAGATATTCTATTATTATTTTTTCTATATTTTGTGAAGCCAATGCGACTACGAGTGTGATACCCTGATTTGTTGTTTTTGTTTTGTTATTAGACAGCTATTAAATAAATATGTGCTCAAGTACATACATATGCCGCATTTGCCTGCCCCTTCAACATTTTCATGGCTCTATGCCTTGTCGAGTTCAATTTGACAAGCTAAAACAAAAGTGTAAACAGTGTAAATGAAAATGAAAGTAGCAAAGGAAAGAAAGGAAACAGAACATAAAAGAGGCAACAACGCAGATAAAGGTAGAGAGAGAGGAAACAACATCAATGCCAATAGAAATAACAGAGATGTCAATGAGTTTACAAAATATATACTTATGCGTACTTTACCTAATATGCATACATTTGTATATACATATACATATATATTCAACGTACTTACATACATACATATGTTCGCAGCAATATATTTAAGTACAAACAAGAGCAACAACGCTGATTGCCATAGAACAAAAAAAAAAAACAAGTCAAACGAGTACAATTACGAAATCGACAAATTGACAAAGGAACTCGTTTACAGCAACAAAAACGACTTGCCAATCACAAATATAACAACAACATAAATGAACTGATACAGTCAACTTGAGCAACTATTCTAGTGCATCATTAAATAGCACTCCCGCGAGTTACGCACTAGCGCTCCCGCCAAACACGTATGCAACGTTTGGAAAATGGAGCAATTTGTTGATTGCTGGCAATTTGTAGGTCGCGCGGTGCATACTTTAACAACAAACACAAGCACGTACAAAATAGATGCGCAGGTATGTAAACACATACATACATATATACATACATGCAAATGCATACTTATACATACCATCACTTTAGGTAAGTAGCAAAATTGTCAAAGCGCGACTTTGCTCCTGCTGCTGCTTCATCTCGCTTGCCAGCGCGTGGGGGGTTGGTGTGAAAATTAAGGAAAATTGGTAGGAAAAGTGTAAACGCGTTGCAACTTCGGTTATCTCTCGCAAGTAAGCAGCACACGTTTACTGAAACGGTGTTGGAAAATAATGGAGTGGGTGTTATTACGTTGAGATACTTAAATAAGTTGTAAGATTGAAACATTATTCCGATTAAAATTTACAAACAAAGGAAGACGCAGATATGCTTAAGGTGAAGTGTACTTATGTATGTGGAGGAGCTTTATATGCATAAACGAGTACCAAACAGCAATGTCGAAACCTCCATAAAGCCAATTGGGTATTTGCTCAAAATTTTTCTATAAGTATGTGTATGTAAATAATACCATAAACTTCGTAACTCTTTGTCACATAAAGCCCGCATGAGGTGTTCATAGAATTGATATATGAACATATGTATGTATGGTGATATTGATACCTTGAGTCAAAGGGCTAGGCTGGTAAAAGTCCTTAAAAAAAGCCAAAAACCGCTAAGCTAAGTTCACTTAACAGGCCGTATGGTTTCTTCACGGAAACAGGACGTTAGACCCTTTCAGTCCTTTTGGAGACTCATTTCCCTGTAAAATAGGTAATGGTTACACATTCTCCTCTCTCGACAAGAGAGGGAGAGAATATGAGAACCATATTTTCTTAAGTACAAATGGTTTGTTGTTACAATATAGCGAAGATGCTAATAAGATATGCCCGGTTCGGATGGTAGCCTACCTATTGTACTCAAAGAAAGTGCTGAGCTTTTGATGGTGACCTTGAAAAATATTTCCAATGCCTAGCTTCGCACTTAACTATGCACCACATTCATGGATACAAGTAGATTACGCTTTTATCCCTAAAGTTGGTAGTGAGGACAATCCTTCATGCTGAAGAGTCTGAAGAGATTGGATGAGCTGCGAATTCGTAGGGGATCGCCTTCATCACATCTTCTGCCTTTGAATCAACACGCCTATAAGGCGGGAAAGTCTTGTGAGACAGCTCTGGAAAACTCGGTTGCCAGAATTGGTAATGGCATAATTGATAAAAAATTCGCCTTGGGCATTTTTGTAGACATTAGTGCGCTCTGACTACTTTGGATAGTACGTACAACTCGGCTCTTAGGAATGGAGTGGATTCTTTGCTGGTATATTGGCTCGCGCAGAGCGCCATTAATTTTCAGAAAGAAGGAGGTCAACACGTCCCGTACGGAGTTATTAGGCTGCTTGGTAATTGATTCCCAGCTGCTCAAACCTAACGGCTTTAAAAATAATTGCTGTGCTCTTCACAGGAAGGAGATGGTTAAACGTCTTGTTCCCCTGCCCATAACAGATTTTTTCGGAAGTCAAGTAATTCTGTATAGTCTCTTTGGTAAAACGTGCGGTCTGTTATCTAGAGTAATTTCGCAGATTTACACCTACGCATCTGTGGCATGGTGGAGCAATCAATCAACAACGTGCGAAATATGCTTGCCAAACTTCAAAGAACTATCGCAAATCGCTAAACGCGAGCTTTCCAAAAAAAAAAAAAAAACTGGGGCCACTCTGGACGAACTGCTAAACGTAAAGTCACTTAATGTTTTTATCCGCGGGCAGATCCTTTAAAAAAAGTGGGTGCTGGTATGACACAAAGTGGAGTGAGGCGAACATTGCTGGAGACAGAGATTCAGACTTGATTTCTTTTCAGTATCCTAGGATAGTATGCCACCGTTGCCTTTGTTGCCTTTGTTGTGTTACTATAATGTCGAGTTCCCTGAGGCTGAGTTCTGGCATAAACCCAATACTTAGATTGGGCTTAAACATTTCATAATCTTCACTGATGGCTCCAAAAGTGACGAAGGGTCCGGATCTGGAGTCTATGTCGACCGTAACGGGAACAGTCGTCAATTCACTCCTGCAGCATGCCACGATAAACACATAGGTGGAGCAGGAGGAGTTTTGGTGTCCGTGGTGATAGTCAAGCTATATCGAAGGCGTTGGACAGCCCGCTAACTACTTCCAAGCGAGTTCGGCAATGTCAGTTTCGACTAAATTAATTTGGAAAATATAACGAACTTGTTTTACTCTGGGTGCCAGTTCACTAGGGTGTACCAAGTAGTGAGACATCTGACCATTTGGACAAATAGAGCTTAGAGCAGGTATTCCTAGGGCCGCAACAACTTATAGCAGTCCAACCTTCGGGCTTGAATTTTTTTAGTAGAAGCCCAATTTGCTGGTGTGGATGGCTAATGGACACTAAATTGTGTTCTCACTGGGATCCCTAGTGGGATGGATGATTTTTCCACCGTATATCTGTTTATATAGCAAGCCACTATCTGCCATCGTGAAGCAAAACTGGCGCAAGCTCACAAATGAGAGAGACAACTGGCGAAGTTTTTGTTGGTCTCGGCCGAAACTGACAAACAGTTGTAGTGCGAAATAATAGGAAGTTGTAGTAGACGTTTTTATAATGTCCCTTTCATTGCATTAGGCTGTACCTAATACTTTCTGAGGATTTCAAAAAATCGTGCAGCGGTATTCTCTACAATAAATTTCAGTTGCATGTATCCAGCAGCTGGGTTCTGAACCCAGTGTGTGCACAACTGTGAAGGCCTTTAGAAAAAAAAAACCAACCGAGGCAAATCGTCTTACTGTCAATTTGGTCCACACTAAATTTAAATACATACTTAAAATACGCTGTGTGATTGCCACAGGTGTTAGACTAATGCATGCAGTAGTGTGAGACTATTGTTTTCTCTTAAAGAAACACAAAATATTTGCCATTCGCGAACAAAAAAAAACAAATAGAAATAGAAAATAAATAAAATAAAAATAAAGCTTATTGTATTTACCCTTGCACTTGTATAGCAGATATAAATCGAAATTTTAAGAGCATACTACTCAAAGAGCGCGAAGAAAAATACTGCATAAACTGTGATAAAGTACAGCGAATAAAAAGTAAAAGCGATTTGAAAATAAAATCGCTAGCATGCGCCACTAAACAACAAAAGTTCGCAATTGTTTCTCGATTCGCTTCCGCTACTTGTATGTCGGGTGAGTACCATAAGTATATAAGTTTGCAATTTCGTTCTATTGCGCTTTATCCTAAGTACGCTTGTGACATTATTCTTGCAGCTGGAAAACTTTTTTATTTGTCTACCGCTTTCCGCTCGCTAAAGTATGTAAGCATTTATTATTTCTTGTTGTACTTTCCGCTTTATTGTTATTGTCGGTTGAATGTGATGTTGGGTGATTTTTCTTTTTCTCACACGCAAACAGTAGTGCAATAACATAATTTCTTTTTGTTTGGTTTCGTTATCGCATGCCAAGCAAACAATGTGTTTTGCTATTCGTTGATGGTTTGAATGGTTGGTTGGTGTTTGTGCGGAATTTCAAAAGAATAAAAAAAAACAGACAAACAAGAACCACAAAAAATTTGTAATAGTGTAAAAATATGTATGTGGATGGGGAAAAGAAAAAGCATGCCAAAAGGTATCGATAAAAAGTTACTAAATCGATGTACATTCATACATATTTCCGGTTCAGACTAATGATATCGATCTCATCCAAACTCCTAACGATGAGGATAAAAAAATCAATAACGATAATGAAAATTATAGCTGTAGCGATAAAAGTAACGATAAATATATAGATAGTGATGGCTTTATCGTTAACAATATTACATAATATATAAAAATTTAAACTCTCTTTGTGTGGCAACATGAAGGCGCATACCACAGATCGGATGGTCACGGCCAGGCACTAGCAAATATGTTAGCGCCAATAATGTATTTTTTTTGTTTATGAAACTATAGATACATATATTTCGATAAATATATCGATTATAGTTCTGATGGTGATCAAGATCAGAGTATTGCATAAAAACATACAATGCCGCCGGTACTCATAAAAATATCGATAGATAACAACGAAAATACAAAACTAATAACTGCCGATAATGAAAACGATTAGAGCGAGTGAAAACGATACTAAGAATTGTCGATAAAAATAACGATGACAGTGAAAAAAATATTTTCAGGACAGTGTTTATTATAATTTCTATCGATAAAAACTTCGATTATTAAGTGTTAAAAATATCAAAGAATTTGGTCGATAACTATAACTTACCGAGCGTTTTATCGATGCACATAACGGTGTGAATAGCAAAAGGATTGATATTTTTTGGAAATTCCACGGGGACCATAAAATACCTGATGGTTGCAGCTAAAAATTTATCGATAACAATGCCGATAAAGGTCGATGACGATTACAGCTTTCCACTAACACTTTTATTGTTATCGATACAAAATCAATAGTCTTAAAAATTTTATAATACCTTTTGAAATATATGGTCGACACCGATAACGATCAGAGATCAGTATATCGATAACGTTAAAAATCCTTCTACGATAAGGATTCTGATAATATATTGATGATGGAAAAATATTGACACAAAAATTTATAACCATACTGACACAAGGAAACTGATGCTAAGAATATTCGATAAGTATAAAATTTACGATAATTAAATCAATGCACATTAGCGTGGTTTAAAATGCATGCGAACGAAGAAAGTTTACAATGATAAGCTCTCACCTTTTAGGATTTTTTGTTAAAAAAAAATAATATTTAGAACTGCCTCAAAGCTCATGAAGTTTCCAAATATCTTATATGGGGAAAAAACATTTTTATATTTTTATATTTTTTTTTGATTTTAAATTATTTTTTTTGGTTGAGTGGAAGATCGACATATCTCGGCAGCCGGTGCAAAAATGCCCTACCTTAAAAAATCGACTCAAGAACGCCCTACTTCACAATTTGGTGGAAGAACGCCCTATCTCAGCTACCGATATATTGAATTTTCATTTAGATAGGGCATTCCTCAACCATTTGCTGAGTTGGTGCGTTCTTCAACCAAATTCTGAAATGGGGCATTCTTCAAAAATTTGTTCAGCCGTCGATATGTAAGAGTGAATATTCTGAAATGTTAATTTTTATTTTTATTTTTCTGTTTAAAAATCGAACCAAAGACAAGGAAAAAACACCTAAGCGCATATTTTTGCTAAAGAGCTAACTATCATTTTTCCCATCTCTAACCTTAGCGCATGTCAGTACTCACAAAAATATTTGCCAGCTCAGTTGTGGTCAGCGAACTTTGCCGCCAGCTGGGCCGTTGCCACCGTCTCCGTCCGCGCGGAAACCAGTTGTAAAACTGTCTGTCTAGCTGTATGCACCTACATATAACCATATACATAAATGTGTACAAGTTGCTGAGAACATTTTTATAATTTTTTTTTTTGTGAGCAAAAGCACTCAGCGGGTGGAAGTGTTTGCTATTCCGCTGCTGATGACCGCAGGCGAAAAAAAATATCAGAAGCAAACCAAAAAAAAATAAAAAATGTGAACTATGCGCCGTGGCAACTAAGTAAACACATAAAAAAATGGCGATAAAAAATTCCAAAAAGAAGATACCAAAAACATTAAAATAGAATAACACGAGACACACGAGAAAGCACAACAAATAGTATCAAAAAATAAAATAAACGTAAATTTTTAGCAAAAAAAAACCTGCCTTTATTTTGCTCGATATAAAATCAACATCAACACCTGCGGCTGACTATCAACGCATCTGTGTGGCCGGCAGTGTCAGCAAAACATCAACAATCACAATAATAACAATAACAAAAAAAAAAAAATCAGCATTCAATAAACAACGAAGGGTCCATTCGGTTGGCTGCTGTTTGTTTGGACGCGCAGTTTTTTCCCAGCACACGGCCAGGTTATGGCGCCTAATAGTATGCTACATATGTAGGTTCATGTTAAGCTGCAGCAGCGTGTCAGCTTTACAATATCGTAATAAGTATTCGTTATGTTGGCTGTCGCCGCCCTTGTTCAGTTTGTGTGTGTTTGTATTTATTTAACTAACGTTTTTCATGCAACTACTTAAAGTGCTGAGTGCTTTGTATTTGAGTGACATGTGACGCCTTTTAAATTTTTTTCCTGGGAAACTTTAGTATGCGAGACAATTTAAATATATTTTTTACAGGAATAGTTAATAAAAGCACTGAGTTACGCCAAATTCAGTACTGAAGCCATCAAATTGATTAATTTTCTTCCATTTATTGATAAGTGCTTTAAGCTGTTGAAAATTAAATATTATTAAAACGGCCGAAATTTTCAACTTATATGTTCCGGTGTTTTTTAGTAAATACTACAAAACGATAGAAATAACGACACTAAGATGTATGTACATTAGGGTGCATTACCGAAAAAGGAGCAGTTTTTCCCATTTAAGTATAAAGTTTCTAAGGGTACTCATCGATTCGCGCAAGTTTCATATTTGGGCAACTAGGCAACTTTGCGCAGTGTGTTTCATGAGGACAATTGTATATTCTGTGCAATTTCAGACATTTAATTATTTGACAATGTTAATTTAAAGAGTTGAACAATTGAAACTCGAATTTAAGAAAATATTTAAGTCTTACGAAAAAGCGTTGAGCACAATTCAAAATGAAAGTAAACAAAATAGTTAATTGAGGATTGCACATCACACTGCGCAAATTTGCGCGCCCAAATTTCCGCGCAAACTTGCCCTTTTTGTGCAAATAGCTTTCAATACAAATTTTGACATTTCATTTTCGAGGGTTTTAAATTGCACAATTTGCCCAGTTTGCCAGAGTTTTGCGCTTTTAAATGAGTACCGTTTCTATATTTTAAGGCGTTCATTAACATTTTTCGGAAAAATGTTAAGATTTACTTGAGCGGGATCTATTGGAATATTACTCCAAAAATCGACTTTTTAATAAATAAAATTGGTTTTTAAACAATAAAAAAAACACACCTCAGTTTGAATTCTTCTATCATCTGAGGTGAATTTTTGGAAAATTATTTTAAAAAAACTAACTTTATTTTTAAATTAGTACAGCTCTCTTAAACCTTAATTTTAATTCAAAATATTTTGACGGAAGTCTAAATATATGATAAATTTTATAATTCCAATGAAAAAGCAGGCGCAGCCGAATGTGTAAGTTGTGCTTATATAGTATGTTGATAGTCATTAATGATATTTTTGGAATACAGATATTTTTGCAGTCCTGATGATGACTTCAGACCTACTAAGTCGAAATATAGACGATTTAAGGCAAAAAAAGAAGAGATTGTGTTATTTCAAACCGGTCTTGAGCTTAAAAAAAATTATTCTAATTTTTAAGAAATAAATGTATTCTTATCGATATTATAACAAACTTCCCAGTTATTACAAAATATGGGTTTCTTGAGAAAAATTATTCTCACAAAAAATAGAAAAAATTAACTAAACGAAAAAGTTAGTTTTTATGAAAATTATAATAAACTTACCATTTATAAATAATATTTTTTTTTGAGAAAAATTATTCTCGCAAAAATAGTAAAATTACCAAAAACTAAAAATCAATTGTTTTGGCAAATATTATTTTTAAATTGTTTTGGGTAAAAAATAAGTATTTTGCGAAGAGAATCACCATTAGACTTAGTATATACATAAAAGAAATAATTAGGTTTTTAAAGCTTTCAGATAAAAATAAATCTTTGGAGAAAAAAAATATATTTTAGTAAATTTATTTAAACAAAATGATGACTGAAAAAATAATTTTTGGGTATAAATATTTTTATTGGAGGAATAATTTTTTTGGGAATAAAAATATTTATGTTCCTAAAATAATTGACCTTGTGCATAAAACGTGTGCTTGAGCTCAGACTGAATTTCATCAAGTGATCAAGTGAGTTAAAGCTCAAGCATTTTTACTGAAAATCGAGTCGGAGCTTAAGCTTTAATAATGACATTTTTTTGAAGAAATGATCAAACAAATTATTGTGAACAAATTTTTTTTTTTTAGATTTTCTAATAAAACAATTTCTTGAGAAAAGCATATTTTTAAACAAGATTAAAAAAAAGCTTACCAGAAATTGGAAAAAAATACTGAAAAAATATTTGAAAATCTTGAAAAAAATCCTGAAAAATAAATTACGACAAATCCCGGTAAATCAAGGAAACAATGAAATCCAGACATTAGCGGGGAAAGAGCGCAATATCACTTTATCGAAGGAGCTGCTAACGCTCAGCACAGTACATCCTTAAGCTATGTGAACGTTCAGTAACACCGTAATGATGGACTGCTGCTCATCGGCAATGATGAAATGGAGTTATTGAGTTGCACCCTAGCACAACTTCGTTTAGAATGTTGCCGTTAATTGAAAAGTTCTTATCTTCTTAGCTCGTCCTTAAAGGTGCAAACACCTGTCAAGCTTGTAGGCGAATAACTATTCAAAATTGTTTGACATACGCCTCCAATGCCTCCGACGACCCTAATGGCGGAAGAGCTTCGATTTTTCACACATACATCCCAGGCGTTCTTGGTCTCAGTAACACCGTTTTGAACAACTAAGAGTACACCAAATTAAGAAATCCCCTGAAAATTGGCAGATCGCCTTGACGGTATCGGACTTCCAAAGAAGCTAACGAAGATATCGATGAGAAAAGTTCTGCCTCACCTGTTTTTGTGATCTTAACATAGATATGTGTGATGAAATTTGTAACTGTCTTAGACACGAACGTGCAGGTCCTCCTAATAGAGATCAAACCAACGTGGCGTTGAAGCTGCCGAAACAAAGTGGAAATCAACAGTGTCGTGCCGTTTTCGGTACTGTGCGTTTTTACGGGAATAAGTAACTGCTTCTATTTCTAGGAGCACGACCATCCTGCTAAAAAGGTATCACAATGGATGATCTGGATAAAGACAATCATTGCTATTTAAATTCACCACCTAAATATCTGCTCAAAATCCATATTAAAATACAGTTTTTTATGCAGCTAAGCTTGTCGAATAAACTTTGCCTACCAACATCCATACTATTTCGTGCTAATTGTCAAAGAAGCAGCGCCTAACCTGAAGTAGTGCAAAAATAAAAATAACTTTGATAACAGCAAATAAATTTAAACACATCTGGCAGCTTATTATTACACTTGACTAGCCTGTAGACGTATGTATGTAAATAGTGAAATTGATTTGAGTTTAACTCGTTCAGCTTTTGACTTGCAGCTGTGTTGCTGAAGCCTTTAGTCTTTTAAGTGCTGCATTCAATTTAACTTTTCAGCCTAATCAATCATTTGTTGTCTTAACAGCACAATTGCTCATCCGCCTGAATGCCGCTAGCATCTAACTATAAAATGTTGTTGTCTGCTTTTGTTTCTTGGCAAAAGTTTACCTTTTCACAAATTTCAACTGCTTTACGGCGTCTGTCGGTAAAAATAAGATTTCGACTGATTGCTGCTGTCTGCCGTTCAAAGCGGTCAGTGGTGTGACGTGGGAGGCGAAAGGCGGTGGAAATTATAGTTCTGTTGTAGTCTAGCTGTATCTATTTGTTTGTGAGAGGCACTGCCTTTCTTAACCAGTCAAACAGCAACTTATGTTCCTTCAAAGGACCGCTTCACTTCTGTTATTTGAATTCTGTGTTTCCGAAAGCAGCCACTACGTTTTTATGGATTCGCTAAAGAAGCTACAAACTGTTTATAAATTTTTTCAAACTCTTTTTATCCAATGCCAAAGTCGCAGCGGCAGCACTTCACAAACCGTCAGTTAACCATTCAAGAATTTTTGCGATTTTCTTAAAAGTTGTTTCTTTACCTGTTTTATTATTTCGCTGCATTTATCTGTGCATTCATCAGTCAGTTTTCAAGCTGTTTTGTTGGATTTTGCGCGTGCCGCTGTTTCCCCCTACTCCATCTTCGCATCCGTCTTTGGACGCATTGTAGTTCACAGCTTCACGCAAACTTTTTTACGGATAGCTGGCAGCTGTAGATGTACGCGTTAAGGGGGCATTGCTGTAGTAACTTTAACAGAAATAATAACAGCATACAATGTTTAGAAACGGCCGGCTTGTAAGTAGTTGTCAGAGTGGATTGTTGATTTTGCGGTCTGTTGTGCACTGAAGAGATTAGTGGAAATTTTGACGAAGGAAAAAAAAAACATAATATAAAAGTATGAAATAATATTTTAGTAAAACTTAAGGAATAAAGGAACAGACGACGGAGAGAGTGGAGGAGATACTTTTAGCGATCAACGATCGGAAAGTTCTTAATTGCAATATTGATCGAGACCTAGTATTGGAAATGCGATTTTAAAAAACCACAAGAAGCGGAAGAAGAATATGCGATTTAGCTTCGTCGGGGGAAGGTGGGCTTCACTAACTTGCTCTGAAACGCACTCCCTGGTCATTTATCACAGCCATCAGGTCGTGTCAATCTTCGACTGTAGACATCCCGATTGAAATATGCTGCTATGCATACGTCAGAGATACCTGCTTGAGGAGGTACGAGGTGATTAATAGGTTACAGGCCAGAGCCTATATACTTGAGGAACTCTCTATGCTGGACGGAATCTTAGAAATAATAAGTCTTCAAAAGGATTTAGTACAAAACCCAAGATTGGAGAGTGGGGCAAGCAAGCGAAATCAGAGTACTGCCGTGGTTTACCACGCACATGCTAAAGGATGTTTTGCAAGGTTGGAATGGATTAACTTATCCTTAGTGTCCAAAAAAGGAATAAGCATAAAGAAACAAACGCAAAACTCACCCAGAAACTCGAATGTATTAGTGTTTTGTACTATATTCTGGCGACCCACCCAAATACGTAGGAAGAGGACAATGAGTGGTGTGACCCTTTAATTTTTCTGCCAGAGAGTGAGACTCATCTGGCCTTATCGGATAAGTCTACAGCCGCTGGACTTCAAATCTGGAGGGCCAAATTCTTGCATCACACTCAAAGCATGCTGATGATGTTATCGCCGAAGAAGTATTGTGTAACGATTTTTCGTCATCCTTTGAAAAATTTGGTTTCGAGACAAATCGGTCTCGGCGTTAAGCCTAGTTCAGTGTAATACCAACTTCTGGCATTACAGCCGGTGGACGCTGAACTGTCGAATCAGCTGAAGATGAGAAACGGAAAGGAATTGTGTCCGAAGGGTCTACAAATTAGCCTTTCTCCCTCGGCCCCTTAGTTCTTTTACATAAACAAGAATCAAATTTTTCAAAAGTTTATATCAATATGCATCTTTTCGAAGGAAAAAAGTTAAACAACGATTTATTTCGAATATATTTCTGAAGAGAAATGCTACCTGTCAATAAACTTAAATCAATTTCATTAAAAGGTTAAATCAAGGAAGCTGTTTAGAAATTCATCATCAATTAAATTAACAAACTGAATGAAGTATTTTAATCTGGGTATCAAACGGGAGAGATATAGGAAGCCTTTACTCCTAAAATATTTTTTTTTATTTTGCCACCTGTTTAAAAATTTGAAATCAATTTAATCATAAAATTTAGTAAAATTTTTTTGAGGGGTGAAAAACGAGAGGGGTTTAACAAAGCGTTACTATTTTTTTAAGCTACTCAAAAGATAAAATCAATTTTATTAATAAATATATAACACATACATTCATAGGTATATACATATGTGCATAGGTGTCAATATAAAATAGTTTTTATTTATTTATAATTGTGAAGAGGGTTGCCACTGTTCTGAATCACTTTAATTAAAAGTTAAATGCAATATTCGAATAAAGGTGGCAGTCAGACTATATGTAGAAGCTTTGAAGGCCTTAGTGCGAATTTTTTTTTAAAAGAGGCTTGCCACCTGTTTAGTAACTCAAAATCAATTTTTTTTTGACAAGTTAAAAGAAATATTTTAATATGTGCGTCAAAGGCGAGAGGTAAAATTTAGCTTTATTTATAAAATATTTTTTAAGAGCGTTGCCACATTTCCGAAAATTATTTATGTATGTATGTAAATCAACCCTCCGTTTATGCTGAATAAAATATAACAATGCTTACAGAGACTACATACGAAAGATAAGTGGCTTTTCATACTGAAACGGGTGATTTATTTCAAATGAAATATTGGGACTAGCTCAATTGAGATATGAGATCCATGCGTGCGGCAACTGTTTTTGGGAAAGTTGTGCGCCGAACAGCTTTGGTGTCTTCCCTTTAAAACAAAATTAAATGTTGATTTAACATTGTAGAGAAAATTCGCTAATTAATTTAAATTTACCTATGTACAAATTTTGCTCAATTCATATTAATATGTAAATGCAATCATTTCAATGCCTTACTACTTGCCTTTGGCGTTCAAATCACAGAGATTAGAAAATTAATTAACTCAACAATGGCGAAGTGCGCGCCAGGTCGCGCGTTAGACGAAAAGATTGCTGGCGGCAGCAAGTTTTTTACTCCTATTTTAATATAAAACACTGACTGTGCCACAGGTGGTTACAAACGGATAGAATATGTATAATTGTTATTTTTTTTACAGTTAAGCAGCAATTCATTATGGCAATAACAGTGAACTCATTAAAATTAATTAATTACTTTCTGCATATTATTTTGCGTATTTACATATGAATGATAAAGCATAACTAGTGCCAATAGAAATATTTTTATATATATACAATTTTTTTCGGCTAAGTAATGGTAATATTTTTTTTAGTGTTTAATAAATTGAAATATTTAACTATAATGGAAATAGCAGATAAAGGGAAATTAGTGCTCATTTTGCTTAACCAAATTAAATAATTACTAATGAGTGTGTTTAAATAGTTCTAATTAAAAACTGCTAAATAATTTCATATAAAAAGTGGCAAGAATTAGCTAATGTAGCGATTTTTTCCGCGCTTTAAACAATAATTGTATTTATTGTTGAACATAATTTTATCTACACATATAATAAAATTGTAACAGGCCGATGTCTGTACATTATAGATATTAACGAAAAATTAATGTGGTGGGTCTTTATTAGAGCAACAGAAGCCAAATCAACCATTTTTAGAGTTTTTGCCTGTCTGTTTGTATATTTGTACGCGCATCACTCGAAAACCAATGCATGGAATTGAATGCAGTTTTCGCCAGTGTATTTCTAGAGGACTAACTTAAAACATAGAAGTAAAAAAATTAGAGAGTTACCACCTGTTTGAAAATTTCAGGTCAAGTAAAATGATAAGAAAAAGTGAGTATTGCAATGTGGGCTTCAAAAGAAAGAAGTTTAAGAAGGCTTATAGTCGAAAATATTTTTTGAGGGTTGCCATCTGTTTGAAAATTTTAATTTAACTAAATTTATAAGATAAATTGAATATTTCAAAATATGGGTACCAAACTGAAGAGGTTTAGAAAATTTTACTGCCAATAATATTTTTGAGAATGGTTGCCACCTGTGTGAAAAATTTTATTTCATTATATTGATAGAATAAATGAAACCTATATCTGTAGTTATAATAAAATTGTGACAGGCCGATGTCTGTACATTATAGATATTAACGAAAAATTAATGTAAGGGTCTTTGTTAGAGCTACAGAAGCCAAATCAACAAGTTTTAGAATTTTTGCTTGTCTGACTGTATATTTGTACGCGCACTACTCGATAGCTAATTCATGGAATCGAAATCAGTTTTAACCGATGTATCGCTAAAGGTCTAAATTACAATATAGAAAAAAAAATATAATTGGAGAGTTGCCACCTGTTTGAAAATTTCGGTTTAAGTAAATTGATACGATAAAGTAAATATAGCAATATGGCTGTCAAAAGAAAGAGGCTTACAATGACTTACAGTTGAAAAATTGGAAGGTTGCCACCTGATTGAAAACTTTAATCTAATTTAATTGTTAACATAAATTAAATATTGAAAAATTGTCATTAAATTAATGAGGTTAGGAAATTTTATTGCCGAAAATATTTTTAGCGGATTGCCGCTTGTTTGAATTTTTTTTTTCATCATTCAAATGTAGTTTCCATCAACTTTTTCTTGCGGCTTCAGCAATGTTAGAGTTTTCTTAGTGCCCATTCCGTTAAAGATCATAGGTTACCTGAATTTATCTCTGATGAGCACGCCCACTTAGCAAACGCTTCAGGAATCTTAGGGCTACAAATTGCATCTACCTCACCTTTATTCACTAGCAGAGCGTTCGATGCTTTCCGAGGGCTCGCTGGATGAACTGGCAAAGGTTTTCTATCTTGGCAAGCAGGGACACTGTTGAGTGATCATACCCGGAGATTTCATAATGTCCGAGAACAGTCCATCTGGGGGATGTCGGACCTAGCTGAGACTAGGGCGTTATGGAATCATTTGCCTTACAAGAGCGCAGAGAAGAAACACTTCTTCTTATTGGGGTCACTAAGTTCCACTTACTTTAAACTTTCATGGACATCAGTAGCATTTGTCAGATAAGTGCGTATTTGCCAACTGCGTACGACTTAAAATTATTTACGTATTTAAATCACAACATAAGAAACGGCTAATACCACTTAACTGTCATTAAACCTAATAACGAAGTCAACAGCTAGACACAAGAAATTCACATTCAAGCGCACGCTTACACTTACACATACATAAATGTATCTACATATATGTGTATATTTGTATGCATAGCATTCTCTGCACTCACCTAAACTGAGTGGTGCTAGCAAATGACGAAGCTTTTATATAATGTACACCTTAATGCTAACAACAACAGAGGCGCGCCTAGACGATGTGGACGAGTAGGACGACAACTTGGCGGTTGAAGGGGTCAAGTGGAGGGCGATGCCAACAGCCAACCAGCCATTATATCTTCGCATACACATCATTCATTCATCAAATGTTATAGTGGCGTATAAAAGTAGCTACAAGAACCAACGTACAAGAACGATTAGTGTAAAATGTTACAGTTTTTATAGTATTTTATTCAACGTTGAAATGGAATACATTTTCTGCTTTTAAGCGAACGGAACCAGCATTGCTGGCTACTGAATGCAAGTTGAGTGCAAATTGCAGGACGCTATTAGAGAGTTGTAGTAATTCCAGGATGAAGAGTACGTACATATGTGGGTGCGTGTGTGTTAAAGCGAAAATAGAGAGAGAGAGAGAGAGAGAGAGAGAGAGAGAGGGAGAAGGGGATAATAGTTGGTGTTATTCCTCAGGAAATTGTACGCTAATGTAGGGCTGCAGTGAAGATTGTTAGACGTACATACAAGTGTACGCTGCTCCTAAGTAAATGCGTGGATGGATAAATGTTAGTTTTGAAAGGATTAGTCTGCCGTAGACAGTCTGCACGCGGTCAGGCGGTAACAATTGTTGGAAGTATGGCGTGGAAATGTGGATGTGAACCAGCAAAAGAGTGAGTAATTTAATGGTAACCATTTCTGATACGCTTGAATTTACAACTAAATTTGGTTTCATATTTAGTGGATAATGCTTGTGATCCTTAAGGCACAGAAGTCGAAGAAAAAGCTAATCGATAAATAATTTTGTAATATCGATAAATAAATCTAAAGCATATCGATGACTGTGTTGATAATTGGTAAATAAAACGATAATAATGTCCATAAGTGATATTGCATTTATAAATATTTAGCTAATTAAAATTGTGATTTTGCTTATTATTAGATTATTTAGTGCTTTTGGAGATTTTCAATCCATTAATAAAGCTCGGTGCGAGGAGCGAAGAACCCTACGGCTAAAATGTGAGCTAGTAGAATCTGCTCAAAATTTTTTCACGCTGTGACTTTTAAAATCTTCGTTACTTAAAAGCAGCTTTCTTCCGAAAAATTTCTGGCCACCCATGACACTATTCAAATTATCACATGGTTTACTGCAGGGCATTTCAAATCCACAGCCCCACACAGACATATAGTACATTCACGCGCCAAGAAGTAGGGCAAACAATTGACTTTTGTTAACAACAGCCAAAATTTTAATGACCCTAAAGTGGAGAATGAAATAAAAAAAAAAAACTTTTTTAGTAGTAAAATGCAACATTTCAACTGCACTCAATTATTTTGGATCTGAAACAACAACAACAACAGCAACAGCAATACATAGCACATTAACAGCTGCAAGCATTGCAAACTACACAAACATTGCAAAATAAACGAAGTAAATACATTTTATAGTTAGTTGGCGGCAAATGAGCTAACAAGCTTCGAAAATGTGATGCACTCCAGAAGAAAAAGAACTCGCAAAAAAATAACAGAATGTAGAGCAAATTATCGCCAACAACAAATATTAATGGCCGTGTCAGTCATTATGTAATACCCAATTTAAGCCAATCGCAAGACAGCCGCCTCAGTCGTTTGCAGCGGAAGTGAGCCCCTCAGCCTACTTGCCGGCGGTCCTCGCAATAGCGCTGCTAATATCGCTTCCCCCTCCCGTTTTGACCTAAATTTTCCTTAAATTACGCAGCTTTGCATTAATGTTGCTACACTTGCTGCAACAGCAACAACTTTTGCTGGTACATACCATCATGGACAGTACCACCCTTAAAAGCAGCAGCAGCAGACGCGGCAGCAACAAGAGCGGCGCATCAGCGCTATATATACTAAGACGTCGACTATTTTCTTGTAATAATCACCAGTCGTCCGTCTATCGCTCTTTTGCTGCTCACATTTAAGACTTCGAACGCTCCACTTAGCTGTTGCTTACTTGCGACGTTTACTTTTACTTCCATTCGAGGTTATTATGGTGATTTTTGTTGCAGTTGTTGTAAACATCATTATTCATGTTGTTGCTGTTGGTGTTTCTCCGTTTGTTGTTGTTGCTGGCGTCGTTGTAACAACATAGTTAAAAAATTATTATCAGCTTCAACGCCATCACCAAAGAAAAGGCAAAGCGTTAGTGTGCCACTTGAAAATTGATGGCAAGCAGTTTTGGCACAGTGATGCGTAGTGGGTTAACAAATGGGTAAAAAAATGTAAGTGTAAGGCTTGATTGGGTTATTTTTTTTAGTACTGAATTTAATTTTGTAAGCCAGGATTTTGCAGGATTTTGTGTGAATTCCGAGCCTTTAAAAAAGTGATTTACACTCGTTTTTAAGTCTAAAATTAACACTTGTCCAAGGCTCATTCGTACGAGCGCTGCAACTCAGCTTTTCTAAGGAGAAAAGTTGAAGTTGAACTTTCGACGCAACCGCTGAGCTGATTCCTTGGTGATCATTTTGTTGAATGTTACTTCAATCAGACCTCAGTATAAGGCGAAAAAGGATCATTACCCTTGATGCTGTGAAATTATTACCCTGGAGAAGTCTGCGTACGATATTAAAAACCTTTCTACATAAATAAGAGCTCTCAAGGACCGGACGAAATTTTTCTAGTAATTCCACTGGTGTACCAATCGCTGTTAATACTGTGACTGGAAAGTGTTTCCAAAGCATGGATAGCGCAAATTTTTCTAAAAAAAATTAAAGCAGAATTCAATTTGAAAACAGGTAAGAAACGAAAGGATGCACCCTACGATTACAAACACATTCGACTTTCATAGTTTATAGATAATGACCGGACCTAAACATACGCTTGAGGTACGCAAACTGGGTCTATATACTGCCTGGGGGTGTGCACAAAAAGAGGCGTCGTGACTTTTTTTTTGATATAACCTCTAGAGATTTAGAGGAAGCCACCAGTTGCTTGTCGGTTTCGGGATGGAAGATTTCGATACAATTTTTAAAGTTAGGTATAAATGAAATCACCAGCTATGCAACTAGACAAACTATGCAAGGCGGTGTTTCGTCGGAACTAGTTTGGCCTTAAGCGCCGTAAGACTCAACAAGAGCGGGTAGTGTTGGTGAAATATGAAAGGGATATGTATATACTTGGTAAGTTGAGCCTTTTTATCATTTTATCACTCGGTCGCCCGCTGCCTCGTTTCCGTAAATTCCTCTATGCCTCGTGCTTATCGGAAATCGAGGCCAGCTCTATCCTACAATCATCCTCTAGTTGAGATCTAACAGAGGTAAAAGTGAGTGCCTGAGTAGCCGCTTGGATATCTGAGAAAGTATTAGCCTGAGTTCTCGCGGGTCCTTAGTCTTTGATGTACCTTACTGCCTTATTAATTGCAAACGTTTCGGCCTCAAAAACGCTTGAAAGGTCTGGTAAGCGAAAAGATAGCTGTAGGTTATATTGCTCAAAGAAAACTACTGCACCAACCCCGTATTCCATATTTGATGCAGCCAAAAAGACAGTTAAGCCCTCCAAGAACTGCAGCATTCCTCAGGTCAGTGGCCGTGCTTTAGTTTCAGGTGGCAATGCGTTTAGGATGGAACTAACTTCGAATGGCCTTTTCTTATAGAGCCTCATGGTACGTAGTCTGAGGGAAATGTTAGAAGCTGAGTTTTCGATAAAAATATCTAACGGTAAACACTTAAGAAAAATGTTCACAGCATCCTTCGGACAGGATCTCATTGGTCGCATTACGCCAGCGACTGCCCACCAGACTCGGACTCGGACGTATGACTGGGTACATCTAATTCTTGGTTTTAAACACCAACTATTGGTCAATGTTCTCTGCGCTGCAGGAGAGCCACCGATACTTTCGTTGCACGCAGTTTTGAAGAGAATTTTTCTGGAACATCAGGAAAACTTGAATCGCGAGAAACCAATTTCTGATCTTTCATGTGTATGTATGGCCACTGTGCAATGCGTCAGTAAAAATTTTCTCTTCTCACTCAAGTGAGAGCAAAATTATTACTGTTGCCTTCATTTTTGCATTTGTGAGCAATTTTATGTATAATTCACAGCAATAGTAACAAAAAAAAGCAACAGCAAATAAGTAAGAAGAGCTTAAAATTATTGCAGCAAGAGATAAACGTAATTGCGAACATTATTTAATGGTCCAAGAGTGCAGAGCAAATACTAAGAATTTAGCTTGGCCAGCTGTGATGTAGTCAGTCCAATTTAAAGAGCTTTGTGGCTATCGACATAACAGTACGTCGGTGCAGACAGCATTTAAGTGACTTACACGATGACGTTTAGCGAATCGTTTTTTCACAATGTCATAAATTTTATGACCGTTAAAAATGTATTTACGAGGCAATTAAAAGATGTTTAAAAAAAATTTAACATACAAAAAATTAGAGTACTTATTCGACACAATTTCAGTTTCAACAGAATAAATTTTAACCATTTATATATATGTACATATTTGGGGTATGGAATATACATATGATAGCAGGTCAGAAAAATTTTGTATGCTAAATTTTAAACCGAAAATGTGGAAAAATAAAATAAACTTAAAATTGGCTTGAAAATTTCGGAGACGGTCATTCGTGCTTTTTGTTGTAGACATTCAAAAAATCAAACTCAAATGTATCGTGGAACACGAAAAAGTGTCGAAAGGTCTCAATTAAACCCAAATGAACACCCAAATTTTCAAAGAATATACCCAAATAATCCCAAATGTCGATTGCTCTTGAAATAAAATGCCAATAGACAGAAGAATTCGGAAAGGGCCAGAAAAAATTACGAATGACCCGGAATGTTTCTTAAAGCAAGAAAAGCTACCGAAAATATTTAATAGATCCCGAAAAAGTTTTAAAATATCTCAAAATTGCAGAAAATCAAAAAAAAAGATTGGCAAAAATTGTAGAGGAAAGCCTCAGAAATCGTGAAAAAATCCTAAAGATTGCCGAGTCGATAAAAAACCCCCTATTGAATTCCAAAAAAACCTTTATCATATTCGATTTAAAACGCGAATACTTACAAAGAATTCTGTAATATTCTGAAAAAATCCATAACATTTCGAAAGAAAAAAGGAAAATTGACGAGAAATCCCAAGAGTCTCGAAAAAAAACCAAAGAAAATCGTCGAACAAAAGTGAAAAGTGTCAAATGATCAAATAAAAGTCCAAAGGAACCAAAGTCCTGCAGAAATTACGAGCGAACCAAAAAATTATTAATGAAGGTATCGAAAAGGTTTCAGAAAAATAACAAAAAACATTCGAAGATGCAGAAATGTCCCAAAAAAAAAAAAAATAAAAGCACGTCTCCCGAAGGTCCCGAAAGAAATCCAAAGAGCACCAAAATCTTATAGAAAGGTTCACGAAAGACTCCAAGAAAAATGCCGCGTATTCCTTAAATAAAATCCGAGTAGTCACAATAACCACAAACGAACTATCCCGAAAAGCTTTGAAAAATTCCGAAAGCTCCGGAAAGTATCTAAAAAGTTTTAAAGAAGATCTGAAAAAGCTTAACAAAAATCAGTCAAATAGTCACGGGAATCTTCGGAAGGTCCCGAAACGTGCTAAAAAGCTTCAGTAAGTTCCGAAAGCTTCCAATACGCCTCAAAGTCCTGCATAAATTCCGAGTAAACCAAAATAATTTACGTGATTCTCGAAATAAATACTAAATGGTCACGGAGAAACCACCGAAAAGTGCCAACAGATTTTGAAAGGCTTCGAAAAACCCAGAAAGCCCTCGAAAAAACCATAAAGCTCTCGAAAAAATCCAGAAACCATAAAAAAAAATTGCAAGAAAAAACAATGAAATTCGAAAGCTTCCCATTAAACTACGATTAAATAGTTCCGAAACAAGGCAATAAATGAATATTTTTGCCTTAAAAAAATAAACATTAAAAAATATCGTTATTCTAAAGAGAAGTTCTATTTTGTCGCCTTGTTACCATTTTTTCTTAGAAAAACTTTTGCTCCCTCAGCCCTTGTACAAGTAAAGATATGAAATAGAATTTTTTGTTTTTACCGAATTCTACGTTTAAATGATTATTCTTTTCAAGTGAATCTAGAATTTTCGTATGTACAATACTTTTTTTCTGTTTTTCTTGTGGATTTGCCGCCATAGCTGCAGAGTTTAATGCAGCATTATGTTTGTTATGCATTTTGTTGCGCAAATAATTGGAAGCAACTCTTCACACTTCACACTATGCTCCACTCATAAAATGCGTTGCGTTTTAAATTGCTTTTGCATTATTCTGGTTTCTATGAACGAATGTATTTTCCTACGAATTGGCGCGCAAATTTTCCATCATCTCAGTTTACGTTTTCGTTTCTAGCTCAAAATCTCACTTTTCCTCGAAGGCACCTACTAAATTTAGTATGTTTTGCTAAGCAACACTTATCTAGGTTTGCTTTTGGTATGTATGTACATACATATGTACATATTTTTCAACAGCAGAACTCAAGTGAAGATATACTGTGTACATACTAGGTATGTAGGTTTCATGAAATGTTTTCATGTACATGAACATTTATGCTGGTTTGAGTTGCTGCTGAAAATGTATTCAAAAAAGTTTTTTTTAGTATATTTTGATATTTTTTAGAGTATTTTATTTACTTTTTGTATTTCTTATACTCGTTTTATTGTTTTTTGTTTGTTGAAGTTTCATTTTAACACATGTACAAATTGAAATGGAAACCTCTTTTCTTTCTCTTCTGCGCTCCCTTGAATACTCGTATACGGCTTGTCTACATGTCCAATTGCATTGCAAAGGCGTAGCATAAGTACCCTGCCAGCCACGGCTCACCACTTTCCCCTAAAATTCAAACGATTTACAAACACATTCACAACTTTTTAGTCATCTCACCCACACACTTACAAATTTTTTGTTCGAACTGTCAAAAAATGTCCCTTTGTTAGAGCTACATACCCGATAAGAATTCGTACTCTAACAAGAATTCTATGCGTTAGAGCGTGCAAGAATACGTATTTAACAATTTTATTTAATTATAATGTAATTTATTCTTTTAGATTGCAAAACAGCAGCGACTTAGTCACATTCTTAAGGTATGTATTGAGACTTTTTATATGTTTATAAATTTTAATTGATATTTTTGCTTGTTTACAGATTCACTATCAGCACCTTCAACGCTTGCATCTTCATCGCCAGGAGCACCATTAGAACCTTCTGCCCTCAGCTTCTTCATCGCCAGGAGCACCACCAGTACCCTCTACCCTCAGCTCCTTCATCACCAGGAGCACCATGAGTACCTTCCGCCCTCAGCACTTTCAACGCCAGAAGCACCTTCAAAGTGTAGGTCCAACTTGTCAAATTTTGCAAAGTTGTAAGAAAACTTAATTTTTCTGAACCACCATAAATTATTTGCAACTGTTAATATATATCAAAAGAAAGGTAAACCGATTACCTTTTGATTATAACACCGTTAAAATTGCTTTACGTTTTCATAAAAACTTTGCATCTTTTGTAAACTGCTATATATAAGCAGTGGAAAAGTGGTAAAATTTTGCAAAGTTGTAACAAAACAGATTTTTTGTGAACTAGTGTAAATGATTTCCAACTGTTAATATATATCAAAAGAAGGGTAAATCGATTACCTTTCTTTTGGTTGTAATATTGTTGAAATCACTTAAACATTTTATAGAAATTTTGCAACTTATGTAAACATCTGTATGTAAGCAGTGAAAAAGTCGTAAAATTTTGCAAAGTTGTGATAAAACTGAATTTTTGTGGACCACTATAAATTATTTGCAACTGTTAATATATATCAAACGAAAGGTAAATCGATTACCTTTCTTTTGGTTATTATATTGTTAAAATCGCTTAACTTTTTTATAGAAATTTTTCAACTTTTGAAATCATCTATGTGCAAATAAGTAATACTAATAATAAGAAATTAAGCAACTACATATGTATGTAAAAATATATTTATCAATGTTAGTTACAATTTTTATTCATAATGTTGATTATTAGCTATGTATATTAGGTAATCAATGCATTTTGGAAATAAATTTTGCAAAATAAAAATCAAAAATTGTTTGGATTTTTTATTTAAAGTTTCTAAGGTTATTTGGAATTCACTGTGAAGAAAATGCAACCCTGCGCCGGCTGAAAGGGGCAATGCTAGACGAGTGCAGCTATATGTTTTCCTTAGGAAGTATCTGAATGAGTGCGACAGTGATGCAAGGCTCACACGTACATGGGAAAACTGGTGAAAATCTGCACACCGCCCATACAAATGTCACCAGTTTTGTCACCAGTTTTGAAGTGACCGAAACCCGCGGTTTCACCAGATTTTTCACCACTTTTGGCTGGCAGGGTATGTATGTACATTAGGGCGGGTAAATTGTTGTTTTTTTTTGAACATGCGCGTATGACATAGACGGATTTTACGTGTAATTGCGGAAGTAACCATGGGTCTAAAATCAATTTGGAGTTTGCCAAATTGTGAAAATAGATTTCGAAGAAAATGTGAAAGTTTTCACAGTTCCGCCATCTGGTGGAAGCTTTAAGAAACAGATAAGTGCAGAAATGGATTCCTCACTTTTTAAAGTACAACTTTACGACACTACAGCTAAATGCTAAGAAATCTATTTTCCCAATTTGCCAAATTCCAAATGGATTTTTGACCCATGGTGTCTTCGGCAAATTAACTTAGAATTACATGTGGAATCCTTCAGCGCTATAAGCGCATAGTCGAAAAAATCTCCCCTAAAAATTGACCCGCCCTAATGTGTGTACATACATACGGTTTTATATCAAACATTGTATTTTGATACAATTTCTTCAAAGTCAATTTATCGTTGAAGTGCCTCGTATAATTTTTTGCCCAAGTGTTGGTCGTTGCTGCATACAATTTGCTTAAGGTGAATAAGGGGGCCCTTTTGAATGTTGTTACCCACCAAACAGTTTTTGTCGCCGGCAATAAGAAAACGTGTCGCCCGCGGAAACACATTTATTGCCGGTAATATCGCCATCTTGTCGATTTCTTATTACCAGTCGCTCTAAAATGAACGCCGATGACAACTCGTATTGGCAAGTCGTTTTCTTATTAACTGAATGAGTGGGTTTCTTATCGCTTTAGGCGATATGTGGACTAATTTCATTCTTTTTCATACTTCATTTATTTTTTGTATATAAAATAGAAGCTTAGAAACGGAATTAATTCTTTCTTTCGCTACACAGTGTAAGATTTGACCCATCTAGCTGCTTTTAATTCTGTAATTCGAAAACTATTGAAGATAGATTAATGAAATTTTGCACAGGGTACGTTATAAGATAGGCGAAGCTTTTTACAAAAAATTGGTAATTTATAGTTACTGTCACGCCACCCTATTATATAACTGCAATTTTAAAAAATGCAAAAACTGAAATATTTAACTAATTACAAACGCTAAAATGCCTAAAATTTATATTTAGAATTTCCCTATAACAGGACTGACAAACTGACAGAAATGGACTTAAAAATAAATATATATATTTTTTTTAATTATGGGCGTGGAAAATATCGACAAAAAAGTCAAGTTGGGTCAACATAATTCCGTTATAAGTTCAATATTTCTTGCTCTATTTACAAAAATTGGATACCATTGGAAATGTAATGAATCAGGCTTCTTCTACTCAAAGCTAAAATACAAGAATTTGTCTCGACCGAGATAAAATGCAAATGAATTACTCGAAGAAAATGAAATTCCCAGTAGGCCAGAAAAAAGAAAATTTCATCAAAACCTGCACTTTCCAGCAGCTAAAATTGTGTTGTTTCAAGTCTAAGAGGAGTGGCAAATAAACTGAGATACAAACTTTATCGAATAGTGGCGGATAACGAGTTTTCGGGTCTAATAAAAATAATAGTTTGCTAAAAATAAGTCTAAGTCAACATCGTTTTACTTTAACTGAAATACTCAGTCCTAGTTTACTAAATTCCCAAAAATGCATATTCATTAAAAGGATCATACCTAAAAAAATAAGACCAAAATGATATTTTAGCAATTGTTGCATAAATCACATAACACCGACAAATTAAACATTGAGATTCAGTTTTAAATATACAAGTTTAAATATTATTGCCCTCAGTAATTTTCCAAATCAAACCCCGTCCCGCCATACACTTTGATTTAAATTTTTTAGTTGTTATTGTTTCATCTTTATCAGGCATTTCTAAAAACATTCTTGACGTTGTTTTGAAATTTGGCGACATAAAATAATCTAATTAATCTTTTCTAGAATATGGAAATGATACACTGTGCGCTATGGTGATTTCTATAATTTCAATATTGCCTTTGGTTGCAATAACATAAACGGCAATAACAACAAATTTGCTTTATTTCATTTCTAAATGGGAAATAATACCAAAATCTGAGTATCCCTTTATTTCCAACAAAGATTGGAAACACAGCAAGTTTTGTCTTATTTTCCATTGCTTATTTATACTATTTGTAATAAAAACAGTTTACTAACAGGACGAAAATTAAATTTGTTTATTCCAAAAATATAATTAAACAAAAAATTTGATATATGTTTTTTTCCCTTCAAGGCAATTTTTCTGCGCTCCCATGTAAATGCGTCGGAACACGTGAAAAGTAGGTTGTGGAGTTAGAGCTTTAGTTTTGATGGGACAACACTTTTTGTTAGGCATGTGCCGGATATTCGGTAGATATCCGGAACTCGGCTTATCCGGACGTTTTTCTGTTATCCGACTCTCCGGCCGTATACTGGCTGAAATTCGGCGGAAGATTCAATTTAAAAATCTAGTTCAGAATTTTTTTATTTATTTTTATAATCAAATTTAATTGTATCTAATTATTAAATAGCGTTGAAAACTTATATATGTTTCATTATGACAAGAAGCAGGCAGTTTCGCATTATCGGCCAACAACCTATCTCTATTTTCAACAATGAGACTATCGATGTTTGAAGAATCGACGTTCCATCGATGATTTAACCGATTTGTCTACATACATTAGGGTGGTACACACAAGGTAAAGTCAGAATTTTAATGCTCTAAGATTGTTCTATATCGATAAAAGTATAAACTATTTAGGGGTCGCTCAAATGAAAATGGTATAAAATTCTTGAAAATCCATATTTTTCCGTATATCCGAAAACTCTGTTTCTCTTCAGGAGACTTTCAATAATAATACCCAATTTTTTATTGAACCATTTCCTAATACTAACGAATTTTTATTGGTCCCCGCATTTTTCGGGGACGCGCTTTTGCCTAGCGGCGTTCATTGTTGTTCATCTTTTGCCTTTGACGTTTTTTCTCTATTTGCCAAAAATAATAAATAAATCAACGCTGTAGACGGAGAAGTTATATTTTTAATATAGGATTATTTTATATCTTGGATTTGAGAGGAGACATTTTGTATTCTTCATTACGTATTGGATAGTTCAGCTCAAAAATGCAGATAATCTGGTAATAATTGTGTCGTATAACTCAATTCTTTCTTAAGTCGACTTAGGCGATTATTGCTTATGACCACAGACTTACATATGATAAATTTTTGGTATATTAGTGGACATAAGTTTAAGGTTTTTCAAAGTATAGGTAAATTTATGGATATTAAAATCTGAGCATGACTTTGAAGGCCTTAAGACCTTGCAAACGTTTTGTATACATTTCAAAAATTAAAAAAAAAGTAGGTAACTAAACAATTTGACATCGTTTTTGCAAATTCGAAAAGTGTACAAAGTAATGCAAACAATTTGTTTATACATATTTCTGTATTTTTATACGTCCTACGAAATTGTAAAAAAAAAGAAAAATTGTGAAAACGGTCGACTGAAAAAAAAAAATGTCAAACACATACAAATTGTCAGCAAACAAACGCTGTCAGCTGCAGTTGAAACATTTACTGCCATGCCATGGTTGTGCATGTAACTAAGTATTCCAGGATGCATACATGTGTATGTATGTATGCCCTTTGCGTGCCTTAGAATTTTTATTAGGGTCTCTGCCAATCAGCTACTACATGCAGCAATTCTAACCGAAAAAGCATGGAAAAACTCTAGTTGCCAAAACGCTTACTCTCAGCCAATGGCGGTGAATACCTGCTGTTAAGCTGCATGGCAACGCGCAGCTGCGGAAGCGGAATAAAGTATGCTTGCATAGTTATATACATACATACATATGTACTTGTATATGTGTATTTTGTTTGTTTTTTTTGCCTTTTCAAATGCATTTGGTTATAGGTGTGCCTGCAAACCGAAAAATGTGCAACAAACGAGCTGGTTACTTTTTTCCTGTTTCCTGATGCCGCTCAAAATCAAATATTTACTTTGATGTGCATGTTGCACGGCGAAAAAAAGTATGCATATGCAGCCGGAGATAAACCCATTTTGTGGCAGCAAAAAAACAAAAAAAAAAGCGGCGGAGTAGAAAAAAATCCTACAGCGCGGTGTAGAAACGCAAAGTACTATTTTCGCGTTATTGTTGTTTATTTTGGGGTTTTGTAGCTGTTTTTGTCCTTGCTCACTATCATTTGTTGCACGCGCCTGACAGTGTTTTTTTTTTCGGTGGTAGCGCAGGTGCACCCGTTGCTTCAAACGAGTATATCCAGAGTGCGTTGGAGCAAGAAAAAAAAAAAAAAAAGGAAAACAAAGCAAAAAAGTTGTGAAAGAAAGAAAAAAAAAAACTCTGCTGCTATTTGTAGGCGACTTCCCCCCCCAAACACACACTCATGTACACACACGCACACATCCACTTGCTTACATAATTCGTTGCCGCTAAGTGACTGCATGTAGGAGCCATAGTTAGTATATAGGTTTTGTTGTTTTTGCTACTGCATGCAAATGACATTCACCGTTGCATATTTTTGCACAAACTGAAAAGCTGTTTATTTGCATTTTCTGTACCGCTTATTGTTGTTATTTTTCTTTTTTGTTTATTTGCCTGTTTGCTTATTTAGTCGTTGGCAAAATCTTTGTTTGCTTGCAAAAAAATTTTGCAGCATTTGACAATCAAATGCAATGCTGGTCGACGGCAATAGCTAACAGAAATGTCAGTCGCGCGCGCGCAAGCAACAGCTGCGAGTAGTTAGAAATGGCAAATAAATTAAATGGTGCCAGTTTGTCGTCGTTGCTGCCATCGCCGTTGAAGTGCAGAAATGGAAATTAAAAGTGACTAACATTTAACTACATTGCATTTTATTGGCTCCTCCCTCCTTCTCTTAGCTGCAGATTCGTTTGCACTCACTGCTGTCATTCCCTAACTGACAATTTAGTTTACTATGCAAGCGTGCAAAATTCCCATTGACTTCCTACTCGTTTTCAAGCAGTCATTGGGGGCACTTAAATCAATAAAGCGGCATCGTTAAAAAACATTTTTTACCGACGAAAACGAATTTGTCCCAAGTATGTCATTTCAAGTGATGGCGCATGTGTGCTGGCGGATGGATTGCTGTAGGTACAGTTGGGAGTAATAAATTGGCACACATTTTTTTATTTCATTTTTGTCAATATTTGGCGGAACTAGCTGGAAAAACGCGGCTAAAGTGTACCTGTAGATGTACGTATGAAGACGTTTTAAATAATGTGTTTATTTATAGTTGGAAACCTTGCTGCAGATAAAAAATATCAAAAGCTGTCGTAATGTCTTTAACACATAAATATATAGGATCTTTTCAAAAGGCTCATTTCCCTATTAATTTTTTCAATTTAGAATATTTTACCAATTTAGGCAGGTGACAACCCTTTGAAAAATTACTTTTGTTTTTATGCATTATTTAATTGATGTAATGTGTACATCACACTACTAGGGTAGTCGGAAACAACAACAATGAAAATGAGAACATTATTTAATTACTAGCTTTCTTAGTTAAATGATTTAAGTTTATTTATAGCTGGCCACTTTGTTTATAAATATGTTTGTACTAAATTTTTGTTTAGTTTTTTATTAAATTAAATTAGTAATTGGCAACTCTACGAAAATAGTTTTGATTAAAATATTTTGAGCACCTTTTACTGGAAATCACTTTTTGAATAATATTTACTTATATAAGTAATTTAAGAAGATGTTAACACTGTAAGAAATGTTACTGATATTATTCAAAAGCACTTCATGTTGGAAACTTTTTTAGCATTTTTTTGTTCTTAAAATTTCTAATCAATTTATGTAGATGCTAACCCTATGCATACATAATATACTCGTAGTATCTTACCTAACCAATTTTATTATTTTTAAATTTTTGGTTTTTGGCAACCTTAATAAAAAAATTTTTTTCTACGGTAATAATCATCCAGCTAGTACAACTTTTCGCACTAAAGCAATAGTTGGAAACTCTGTGAAAGTATTTTTCATAAAAATAATTTCAATTGAAAGCGTCATTTAAAATAAATTTAAGTAGGTGGCAACTCTATATTTTGTTTGGTGTTCGGTTCTTTTGTGAACTTTTCATATTTAAATTGTTTAGCTAATTTAAATAATTCTTCGTAAAGTATGTTTGTATGCCTAGATAATTTCAAGTTTGCTTAAGCCTGATAGCCTTTTGATAGCATGTGTTTGGTCGCTTGCCACCTTCTAGTGAGGATCACCAAATAGGAAGCTTGAATAACCGATGTCATTTTCGTCAGTCGTCCCAGTTGATTGCCACTATATTCTCTCAGTTAAACTCCTCCCAAGCATTGCTTTTTCTCCCCACACAACTGTACCGCCAAGTGAAAGTAAAATGCGCGAAAAGTAAGTTTAAGTGAAGCGAATAAGTTCAAAAGTTACTAAACGATTTCAAATGCGTGCATCACCCACATTTCCCACGCCTCGAGCGCTTGACTCCTGCAACAATTCGTCCTCTTTCCAGACGAAGTTCCAGATACCCGCAGTTAAGCGGATAAATATGTACATATGTATGTGTGTACGTATGTACAAATGTTTTTCGTGACGCGCGTCTGCCCTTTCTTATTCTTTTTCTTTCGTAGTTTTCCAAGCGTTCGCGCGCCCGCGTGCATGTGTATGTGTGTCTAGATGCGTGAGGATTTAATTGCGCTGGGTTGCTGCGTTAAAGTTTCCTGCAACTTTTCGATTTTTTACTTTTACTTTTACTTTTTGTTTTTGTTTTTTTTTTGTTTCTATTTTGCTCGTCAACAAAACTTTTATGTCGGTATATTTGAGATTGCATTTTTATACCCGAGCGCACTTGTGCACAAGGGTATTATAACTTTGTTCACATAACGGTTGTTTGTAACAGGCAAAACTAATCGAGATAGATATAGACAAATGTATACATAAATGATCAGAATGAAAAGAGAAATCGATTAAGCGGTGACTGTCTGTCCGTCCGTCCGTCCGTCCGTCCGTCCGTCTGTGCACACGATAACTCGAGTAAAAATTGAGATATCTTAACGAAACTTGGTACGTGAACTTCTTTTGGGCGTGGGACGGATGGTATTGAAAATGGGCGAAATCGGATAATAACCACGCCTACCTCCCATATAACGGTAATTTTAAGAAATACGAAAACTGCGATATTTTAGTAACTACTGAAGATAATTCACTCAAAATTGATATTTGCAATGAGTTTTAGACGAAAAATAAGAATATTACAAAATTTTGGCAAATGGGCGTAGCCACGCCCACTTATGGTTACATGTGTATATCTTGGTAACCGCTACACCAATTTCTTCCAAACTTGGCACAGTTGTTGGCCTTGGTACAGCATAACAAACCGCCGAAACTTTTTAAAATCGGACAATAACCACGCCCACATCCCATATAACGGTAATTTAGAGAAATACAAAATCTTCGATAAATCAGTAAATATTGAAGCTAATTTATTCAAAATTGATGATTGCAACAATTCTTTACCAAGAAATACGTTTATGACAAAATTTTGGAAAATGGGCGTAGCACCGCCCACTTGTGATCACATATATGTATCTCGCTAACCGTTCTAGCAATTTGTACCAAGCTCGGTATGGTTATTGTGCTTGCCACATAAAAGCAAACCGTTGAAAATTGTTGAAATCGGACTAAAATTGAGGCCGCTTTTCATATAACGGTAAATTTCAGATATGCTTGAAATTTCAATATTTCGAAATTTAAGGACGCTAATTTACTTAAAATGTATACACCCCGGCTTATCATGTAGCGGTAGCTTTCGGAAAGGTGGAAAACATATATTTAATACTTGCGCCGGGTATTTAATGTTCGGCTCCGCCCGAACTTAGACTTTCTTACTTGTTTCACATTAAAGTAATGAAACTGAATTTAATTTTTGCTGTTTTTGTTTCTGTTTCTGTAGAACTTCATTTACAATTTGTCGATTTTAAGTTTTGTTACAAAATTTCATTTATTTACATTTTATTCCATTGTTTGCAGACTTTTCTGTTACTGTGTTAATGAGTTGTCTGGACATAATGAATGCACTACAATTAAATGTTTTTGCGAACTTGTACAATGAGTGGAATTGTAAAATATTTGGAAAAAAAAATAAAGTGCAGAGAATTGGTTAAATGTAGCAGCTGCGCATCTCGAATTAAAGTTTTAATTAAATGCAATAATTTAATTTATATAACAGATAATTTGTTTGGAATTTCAGTAATCGCTATATGCAAGTGGGTATGCATAGAATGAAATATTCCTGTTTTAGATTTGCTTTATTTCATAAAAGTTGTTTACGATTCCCTAAAACTTTAAGCTGCGCGCTGCAGCGCATCGAAATGAAAATTATTATTATTTTTTTTTTCTATTTAGAGCCATTTTCACAGTGCGAGTTAACTTTTGTTTGTAGTTAACTTTGAGTTTCTGTATCTACTGCATATCGTTAGTTTACTGCCGAATGTGTTAGTTAACCCTCGACTGTGTTGAGGCGACCTTTAGCATCTAGCGCCTAAATGCATTAAAAGGCACAAAAATGTGTTCACATCTGCATATGTAGCAGTGATCATCAAGCTATAATAATGGACATAGAGCATAACCGACTAAAGAGAGCTCCAAAACTGACAGGCTAAAAATCGAAAGACAGCATGCTCGACAAATAAGTTATGACCTTTATGATGAACGAGGCCCAATACAAATCGGGTACGGCAGAGAGCGAGGTTGAACATCTGATTTAAAATATTAAAATTGCGCGATAGTTTTAGGAAAGCGTGCGAAGAAGCAGAGACATCAACCCCTAAGGCACCGCGTATAAAATAGTGATGAAAAAACGAAATGCGGAAAATCACCAAATATCACGTGTCCAGAAATACTGCGTCATTTAATCACGACATTATTTCCTCCAAGAACAGAAACCGTGCCAAGTTGTATGAGTAATGAGATTGGTGAAGTTCCACTTATAACGTATGGCGAACTACTGAGTGTCTGCACAAAAATTCAAGACGGAAGAGCTCCTGGGCCTGATGGAATACCAAATAAGGCCTTGAAGATCGCAATACACTCCCGGCCGGACTAATTTACAAAAACGTTTCATACACGCTTGGAAGAAGGCATATTTCCCGGTAGTTGAAAAGTCCAAAACTTGGTATTGTTACCCAAGGGAAATAAACCACCTGGATAGCCCTCGTCTTAACGTCCTATATACCTACTAGAGTCCAGCGCAAGTGTATTTGCCGCATTTCGTTCAATAAGTACTCCTTGCATTGTTCTCTACTCCCAACACATTGTTACTCTTTTTCCGCATACATACACTACTTGGCGTCTACTCTCTGTATACTTGTAGTACTGTAAGTACTTGCATATTAAATTTCAATTCTGGTTGTTAGCCTACTAGTTGATGTCGTTTGCAGCGCTGGTCAGTGAAATTGAAAGAGTAAAAATAGAATATGGAAATTGACCATGATTCAATAATACAAGGTTGGATAACCTGGCAGTTGTCTCGCTCCCGCATTCTGCCTTAGCCTGTGTTGCCTTCTTTTTTTATTTATAAAAACTACTACTAAAACACAAGGAGAAATATTGTCTTCGTATAAAAAGTTCAACAGGCAACACTGCCGATATTTTCATCAATTGTTTCGAGGAAATTCATTTTCTTATTGAGCAAATTCAAGTAAGTAAGTAAGCAAAAAAATCAAAAATAATGGATATATTTTGAATTACAACAATAATTTACATATTTATTTGGCAAAAAGTAGCGTTTTACAACAAGTGCATCCGTTGCAAGTAAGTTTTGAATGCTAGTATCCCTGTATCCATCCACGTATGGTAGTACAAATATTAAAAAATATATTCTCTTGTGAAGGTCAGGATCATTTGGGTGTACGTCCACGTTTGCTGGTGCATGTATTTTTACCACTGCATCCTTTGGGTTGGTCAAGTGCCGCCTTTGCATATTTACAACTAAGTATACCACTCCATCAAAGCGAAAGTGGAAAATTGCAGAAAAAAGTACACAACATTACAAAAAATTAACATTTTTAAAAAACGAAATGTAATGTATTGAAGACATATTTTTAA
>NW_016157342.1:241048-241696 GCF_001687245.7 Rhagoletis zephyria | reverse complement strand
TTAAATTGCGATATTGAAGATCTAACTTTTAAATGTAACCAATATAATGATTAGCAAGACTGATTGGAGAAAAAAGTAAAAAACATTACTAAAAAATGTAATTAAAAAAAAAAACCAAATGTAATTCATTTTAAGATATTGAACATGCAATCTTTAAATGCAACAAATATAATACTTATTAAAAGATTAATTTATATGCATTAAATCAATTGCATCTTTACCATTTGTATAATTCTTCATATAGTCCCTTTGAATAAAGGATTTGTTTGAATTCCATTAATTTTGTTAAATATATACTGGAATATCAATGAAACCATGGTTTATTTTGAATATTAGGGAATATTTCTTCAAAGACTTCAAAGATTTTTCTTTGGCAAGAATTTTATGTGAATATCCATTTATTTCATTTTTAATATTTATGTGGCCATAAAAAATTAATTCATTGTCTATTGTGTAGATCAGTGGAATCTTCTTTATATATTTAATTCAATTTGTATACAAAAGCGCATTTCAGCACTACCAGACTACTTACTTTTCTTACTACCTTTACACAAAAGGGGATAAAATTGTGACCCGCTTCTCTTTCCTTCTTAAATGCAACCTTACGAGGCAGTCGATTGACACAAATGTCAATATTTATCCAACCTT
>NW_016157342.1:240591-240966 GCF_001687245.7 Rhagoletis zephyria | reverse complement strand
AAAACTTTTGTATTCAAGCAGCTTTTTAAATCTATGTATGTACTTAAATTTTTATGAAAGTATTATTTCTCGTCTCTAATTTTCTATAAAACTATTTACAGTCATTAACCAACAAATAAGTTGTCAAGGACAATAACTTAAGCAATGCTGCTATACGAAATAAAATTATTAGTGGAAAATCAAAATTTTGAAAAGTGCCGATTTTCACATTCGATAGTTGGACATGGTAGCGACGAGATGTACGAGCATTTTTTTCTTAAGAGCTGCATACTGATTTAAGAAATTTTTTATAGAAGAAAATTTATTTTCCATTTATTGTGCGTAATTTTATATGAATTTTTAGTTTTTCTTGAGAGCCTTTACAAATAAAAAAAA
>NW_016157342.1:207438-238579 GCF_001687245.7 Rhagoletis zephyria | reverse complement strand
CGAACCGAACACTGATTTTGGTAATAAAATTCAATGATTTGCAAGCGTTGCTCGTTAGTAAGTCTATTCATGATGAAATGTCAAAGCATACTGAGCATCTTTCTCTTTGACACCATGTCTGAAATCCCACGTGATCTGTCAAATACTAATGCATGAAAATCCTAACCTCAAAAAAATCACCCGTTATGTACAAATTTTGACTTTTTTACCACTTGAGTAAAACTTATCATTTCTTGGTGCTGAATCCAAATCTGGCCGTGCAATTGCTCTAGCACTAGCATTTTTAGATATCCTACCCCAGATTGCCCAAAACACGGTTTTACCGATATTTGAGGTTATATAATGAAAACATAAAATTTTTTGCGCATTTCTACTTAGGGCATTATTTTCGTTTCTTGCGATTCGATTTTTCTTTCTCGAGAAATACTAGTTTTAATAGTACTTCGGTGTTACGTCGTAAGCATGAGTCATCATAGTAGCAGCATTGGGTGTTTGCCGTTAAAAAAATAGGATTTGCACTCAGTGGCGAAAATTAGTAAGTATGCATGTTAGGGGGGTACAAAAATGCAATATGAAAAAGTAAGGTCGGAATATATTTCGAGGTCGCCCTCATTCCTCTTGATTCCAACATTACTGTCTCTATCTGTGGCTGCTGTGGAGCTGCTAAAAAAGAGGGCGAACCCAGGTTGAGATATTAAACTGCACGGATAGACAAGTAGAATAAAAGTACGAAACAAAACCCGGCATACTGGCTAGAACCGGTTCTCTGGGGAAATTTTTTTGGTCCATAGCAGGCTATAGGGTGTCGTTAAGATACGCATAAGCTTGTGATCACCGATAATGTCTCGACGCCTGCGAGCAGTCTAAATATCCCATGATGCTCCACACAGCGGCAGTACTAGACGTATGCTAATGTTAGGCGAACCTGAGTTAAGATATACAGTCGGTTTATGATCTGCCTAAAAGTGGCGTTCCAATAGCTACATATGTGATTGTCCAGTCATCGGACGGTTAAGCCACATGTGCTCCCGCAGAAATATGCTCATGGACGCCGATCTCGTGGAGCTTAACCCAACCGACCTTTTTCGTTTCACAAAATCGACGCGTCGTCTAGTTTGGCTTCAGAGACTCTGCGAGCTGAAGAAACAAGGGTTGGTCACTTATGATAAACCACCTGACCTGCCTGACAAGAGGGAGCCATTAAGTAACAGGGTAAGACTTAATAAGTTAAGTGAGTTAAAAAGCACAATTTAACTGACGTTAAGCTTTTCCAGAAATTTTTTTTCGAAAATCCAAGTTGCGTTGTAATGATTTTCCAATCTCCCCAGGTAGTGTTGGAGATAGTCTCGGACATTCTACTCATAGACAAAATGCATATTTGAATTTCCCGGCAGCCAATAATGGTTCTAAGGCTAAAGACGTCTAACCTGCGAATAAGAGGCAGGGCTATATTGGAACATAGAAGCTATCAAAATATAGAGATGGAATTTAAGCACAACATCTCGACACTTAAAAAACTTCTGCCTATCGTGACTCGGCGCAAAAAAATGAAAATATTGGTTCCGTATGTCATGCGGATTGCGCCCCTCGCGCGGATGGGCGGAAATGGAGGGTAAAAACCGCTGGGATTATTATTATTATTAAACATTCGATTCCATTTTACCGACAGAAATGACCTACCGCACTCTGAGAGATGATGAGATTTAAATTTTGCCCATCTGCAAGACCCCTCTGAAAAGCTGAACAATATGACGAACACCTAACCGTCGCGTTTTTAGACTGTAATGATGTCGATGTATAGAAGACCATCCAAAGGTGAAAGCTTGTAGAGAGTGGGCTACTAAGCGTGATCAAGTCAATGCATAAGGTGATGGGAAAAACCATGCCTTCTTTCGATGATATGAGCGGTTTTATCGGGATAAAACTTGTTAGATGCAATGGCATCGAAGACTTCATTATGCTAAAGGGAGGTATTACAAACATCCAGAGACAAGGAGAACTACGCCGTTCAATGCTGGTAAAATCTTTGATCCCTACGATCCGGAGGCTAAAGTACGTGAGCAACATTGTGTGGTGAAGTTGGAAGGCGATCTGTGACAGTTGCAGGGTATACCGATGTTTCTAAGCCGACGGAGAAAGGTCAGAGTTACACCACCGGATCACTTACTATATACAGAGCATGGGAAAAAAGAGGGTGCACGCCTCTTAAGAAGCGGAAACCAAAGGACGACAAACTAAGCATACCACTAGGGAAAGTTCTTCAGATAAACTCCAGAAAAGTAAGATGCCATCGACCGAACTCCTTCTAAAGCTGGAGGAGGAGTTCTTAGAGACGTGTTGTTAATTCAGGACTACTGGTTTTCACCTGGCGACAGGGTCAAAGGGGTTGAATCGGTGAATTTTAGTTGCTACTATGTGAGGTCCGGAAGCATGTTCGGAGTCTAATTACGGCATTGATGATCTATCGGTTGTGGCTAACGAGAGGGGGGAAGACGAAGTACTTATACTAGCTCGCTGCTATATGTTTCAAGCCGTCGAGCGAGTTGAAATCCCTGGTGGAAAATTTTAATCGCAAAGGACGGCGCAGTGTTACAGATTCATACTCAAATGCCGATTACACCATTTCCTTACTTTCTTTTTTAGCCAGGTAGTTGAGATGGTTAAGCCTATTTTACCCTACAATCTCATACTATAAGGTTATATTGTTATGCTGTTAAACTATTGTACTTGTCCGTTGTTAAAATGTTAACTCTTAATAATACTGTTATACTATTAAACTAATTTGTTGTTATACAGTTTCACTTATATGAAAAAACTATTGGTCTTACAGTTTACTGGCGAAATACTCCACCCAGTAAACAGCTTGAATATTACAAAGCAAAAACATTTAACGCAGTTGCCATACGTACGGTGACCATCCGTCCTGTATTATACGGGACAGTCCTCTTTTTTGACCCATTGTCCTGGTAAATTATTTACTTTATACGGAACGCCAAATGTTCTGTATTTCTTTTGATGCCCTATATTTGTCCCGTATTCGGTGTCTGGTATTTCGGAGCTTTAACCACTCATTAAAATGGCATGCCTATGAGCCAGTTTTAGGGGATATTGGTATATGATTGTAATTTTCTCTATGAACAGGGCATGCATCATGTAACATTGACACGATAGTCGTTCAGACACTGATTCATGTATTTTTCTTACTTACTATCGTGTCGACTAATGTAGTGTCTTTAACAGTTTGAAAATCACTATACTAGAGTTCACTTTTTGATCGGCAGTTTTTTACAACAAACATACGGCACCGTTATGGCGCCGTTTCGCACAAACGCACAGCAAAGCAACAAAATAAACGCTAATTTTTGTCTTTCGCATTTTCGCATCAAATAGTGAACTCTACTTATATTTTTTTTTTGTTAAACTTCGATATTTAAAATTTTAATAATAAATATAACAATTTTGAAAATAAATTCAAGAATTAATTTTTACCCTGGTGTGTCAATGGTGGTCTCGGGTTCAACTAATAGTGACAAGGATTTTTTCATTTAAAATTTTTTTGTTTTATAGCACATTTTTATCTGATACTTTATTGCTATAAGGTAGCTAAGCAAAGGTGAGTCTAGCGGTCTCCAAAATATTTGTGCATACATTTTTTTAAATTTCCATTGATACTGCTTCAGCTGGAAGATGTGAAGGCTAAGTAATGTGAAGAGAACATGATGGATATTTGCTTTGTAATAACGGGCGCTTAGTTATAGGATTTAGCGAGAAGTGTTGGAGATAAAATAATAGTCGTTTAATATATTAGCGAAATTTAAAGCATACTTGAATGTTTGCGATGCTTTCGGAGAACATTTCTGTTAAAAATTGCGTGCATCTTTTAACGCATCTTCTAAAAGGACTATGCAGTACTTTATAAAAAGATTTTCTTTTTGCTGTAGTTAACACAAAAATCCCATAAGATACATAGGTCGTGTCAGCTGACATAGTCGCTGATTTTCATGAAGCAAGACAATCGGAAAACACGTGTGGAAAGTGCTGCTCTTTTGCTTCTCTTTTAAAAAATTGTCGAACATAATTTGTATGAAAATAATGCGTAGCACCGGCAACAAAAAAAATCCAAAAATTAACGGTATGTCTCATCGACTGCACTTTGCACTTTATTACACTAAAATTTCACGATTTTATTACAAAATTTGCGGGGTAAAAATCTCGAGAGAAATATCCTACATATTTGTGATGTTACTATAAGAATGCTGTTTAAGGTCTGTAAGTTTTTGTGAAAAAAATTGGAACATTGTCCCGTATTTGGCTCCCATAAATATGGTCAGCGTAGCCATACGTGAGGCTTTAGCAACAGTAGCCAAGAGAGAAAACAAATTAATTTATATTAATTACGGATCACTCGCCTGCGGAAATGATGATGTCCGTAATGATGTTAGTGACCGACCGAATATCTGATATTTAGACAGAATTGCGCTGCCCTGTCAATTGCACGCCTCGCTGGGTATTACGTACATATGTATGTATGTACATAAGGGTGTTCCAAAAACATACAAGAAAATCAACTTTTCGGAAATTTGTCTCTCAGAATTATTGAAAAAAGAAAAAATAAACCCGCGTTTATTTTTTGAAATCGGCGACTATTTAATGGTGTCCCCATGGTTTTGAAATTTTTCATGTATTTTCGCAGAGAATTGCCATAAAATCGTTAAAAATAAATAGTTTTTGATCGAATGAGAATATCTGACTTAAGAAGTCCACAAATAAACTTTTGATGCAAACTTTACTTTGAAATTTTGCTAATTCTTGTTTTTCATTACCGACAATCTTATCCTTTGTAAACAAAAACGAGTTATTTTATGTGTTTTTTGTATTTTTTAATATACGTGGCTATTTAAGTTTTTGAAGATTTCTGATGGAAAATATTTGCATTCTATGAAAAAACATTTTTTTTGTCGATTTTGTAGCAATTTGTGTATGCATTTTCTTCTTACGAAATACATGGTACCATAATATAATAACCAATTTAAAAATAAAAAAATAAGGGTGTCATTATTTTCGATATTCTTCAGTTCTGAGTTCAGAGTTAGCTGAAATTGTATTATATTTTTTTTTTTAACACCCTAATGTATGACCATAACACACGTCTACAAGTATGCGTATGTCGATGTCATGAAACGTACAAACAGTTAGTACAAAGTGCTAAGGACTCATTCACTCACTATTTGGCTATTTCTCCTGCCGGGTGCTTAGCTGTCGAGGCAATCAACAGCAGCCGCCCCGGCTTTTTTTTTGCTTAAATAAATTTCATTATCATGGAGTTTGTGATTGTTTTTGTTTTAGTTGTTCTTATTGTTGTTATTGTGTAATTGCTTAGGCGTGTACGATGTTGGAAAAAAGTGTGTGCATATAAATATAGGGAGATGTATGTATGTATGTATATTCAAACATATACTATATACATATGTAGTTGCCCCCATAATTAGAAAGGCAGGAAATGTGGCGTAAGAGACGGCTGAACGGCTGAAATGAATTTCCATTTAAGCTAAGCAACGTGTAATTAACACAAACAGACATAAGGGTAGGTACAAAAAAAGTGGCGCGCACAAAATATGTACATATATATGGAGAAACACTTCAACGTGTATACATATGTAGTAGAGACTTTTCCTGCCCGAATCTATAGTACATGCATATATGTATGCATGTAGAAAAGGTAAGAAAAAAAAGCATAGAAGCAAATGCAAAAAAGAAGCTGAAAATTCATTAGACAACATGACCCAGAGCGGCAGCACTCGGCAAAAAAATTTCGCATTCAAATCGAGACAAAAGCAAAAGTGAAGTGCTTGTTTTGTGGTGTGCGTGTATATGTATGTATGTGCATGTGTGTGTGGAAGGTAGTTGGAATATTGAGAAAGCAACCGAAAATGTAATGAAGAACTCATAACAAAAATGTGTTGGTAGGGGGCGGAAAAGGAAAAGAGAAATTTTGGTAGTACATACTCGCATAAAAATCACTCATACGCCCTGTAGCGTATACCATGACCATGACCTCTACTCTTCAAAAGAGGACAGCAGAGCATAACAAACATCAAACATACACTAGATATGAGCGAACACAAATGTGCTGAGCCTACATAGCGGACTGACTGCTCGACTGAATGTTTGACTGAATGCTGGATTGAATGTTTGACTGAATGTTGGATTAACTGTGAGTGAGACTGGTTGGCGACTTTATTGGAAGCTGCTACGTGGAAGAGAGAAAAGCAATTGCGATAGAGTGCGGGCGACTTTAAAAGGTACATATGGGTGTGTGTGAATATGTGAGCGAATTTATTTTGGTATGTGCATGCTTTAAGTATACCTCTGAATACAGTGTGAATTTGAGTTGAGCGTTTCGAGTACTGCTCATTAAGCTTACCAGCCAGCGAGGCAGGCAGCTAGGCAGAGTCGAGCAGCGCGCGTTGCGCTCATAAAGATATAATAATTCCTTACACACAAACACACACCTTCATACGTTCGTTTATACATCTCTGCTTTCATACAATTTTACCTTTCTACCATTGAATTGCAGTCTCACATTTATTGTTATACATATTTTGCTGTTTTTGTTGTTTTTTGTTGCTGTTCCTTCTTTCCCTCACGGATATCCATAGCAGTTTTATGTTTCCATTACAAATATGTAATGTGTAAAAAATATGTCTACAAGCGCACAGGTGCAACAAGCAGGCGTCAGTAGATCTATTCACATCTGCACAGGCCTGAATGTAGGCGGTGCATATATGTATGTATATACATAGGAGTATATATGTTTGTAGTATATGGTGTAAAGTAGAATTATGACTTTTGTGTATGCTGGCTCATAACTGTCGGTTGTTTACCAACTGTAATAAAAGTTAAAGCAAAAATAATAACAAGCAAAGTTACAACAGCCAACAGTGGGGATTATAATATAACAAACATAGGTACATATATACACTCCTAGGCACATACATACATACAGACATATGTATAACAACAACAACAATAATGCGCGCCCATTTATATAAATTAACACAATTAATAAACGTGTGAGTTGAATGTGTGAGAAACTATGGACATTCTTACTTACTCATGTACATATGTACGTACATAAGTATGTGTGTATGTATTTGCGGTTGAATGAAATATTCGGTTGTACATCTTAATGGACAAAGTTGGTTAAGGCTATTTAATTGTTTTGGTTTAAGTATATTTTTGCGGAAATACAGATTTACATATGTATGTGTGAAAGGTATGTAGACATATTACTAAAACATAGGCATTGTGATGAGATAAATGGATAGCCATGAGACTAACGAAGCACAGGCGTTTGTGTTTTTGGAATAGGTGTTATGTTGGATATCCACGTATAAGTTTATGTGTTTGTTATGCAAAGCCTTATTTTAAAAAATAAATGTGTATATATGTTTATAGTAAATACGATTGAACAAAAGATTGAAAAGGAATCGATGGATCGAAAATGCGCATAAAAAATATACAAATCTGTAGCGGGTAAAATAATAACTATCGCACCTAGACATCCTAGGTCATTTTTTGTAGGAATATATGAGCAAATCTCACTAGTTGTTTTAGTGTCAACATTAAAGCATTGCATTTATTTCAATCAATCGAGTTTCAGAAATAAGTTAAACAAAAAATAAATCAAGTATTTGAACAGTTTTAGCTTTAAAAAGTTTATTTTGGCGAAAAAGTATCGAAATTAATAATTTTTTCATCGTAACTCGAAAAAATGATAATTATTATTTTTTTTTTAACATATTAGTGAAGTTTCAAAAGGGTGTCACTAAATTAAAAAATTTAAAGATTTTCTCATTTTAAAAGTTTGGGATACTAAAAAATGTTAACATTAAACGGTGAAAATATTCCTTTTTGTCAAAACCAACCGAGCTAGATTAATAAAATTCGTGTGCCACCCAATGAAAAATAATTAAATTGATTTCAAGATGACCATGATATACATATTTTGTATTCCAAAATAATATGTTTTTATGTTTTTCGGTGTAGACTAATACTATGAGCATACATATATTGCGAATAAATTATAATATCGTTCGAATAAAACCTTTAAGATATTCATGGCAATTTTCAATCTTTGAAGAATTGTGACAGAATTCACACAAAATTACATAACCACAGGAAATAAGTACACCTTCGCGAATATGGTTGATATAGATTTTGAGACTTTCAGAATTGGGAGATTTTTGAGGTTCATCGAAAGTGTTTTCGTTTAAATTCTCCTTGGAAAATTCGATCATATTATCATCCAGTTTATCCTCAATTTCAATCTCGAATTAATCTTCTTCTTCGTTTTCTAAAAAAAAATTCTCGATTGCCTTCTTCAAAGCCGTTTTCCGTAAAATTTTTCCAATATTTATTTGTTCCCCTAACAATAACTTAGATGCCTTATCGATTTCAAAATCCCGCTGAATAGTTAGTAATATTTTTTTGACTGGCAGCCGATAACTATCATTCATAACTCGCGGAAATTGTGAAGAAATAGCGGCCTCGTCAGAGATTAGAACCGTAAAAGAACCGAAGAAATTCCCCTTAAAAGGAGCACGTTTTCCTAATACAGCATTATGGCTTTCGAAAGCCAAAGTGGCGCGCTTTTTTAAACATTCAACCTTTTCTAAAAAGAAAACACACTTAAATTTAAGATTTGTTAAAAAGCGGAGTTAAAAAGTTTTAGCAGTTAGCGGCTCATTTAATAGAGAATTTTTTTCATGGAACTTATTTCTGACATATCTTGCATGAAACTGATCTGTGGAACCATTTGTCTGAATTTACTTCCTTGGGCCGAAAATCGATTGATGGCAGTAATTTCTCGCTATAACTTGTGTGGAACTTCTGTTACGGTGCCATAGAAGTTCTATCCGTGGAACTTATGTCGAAACCCTGACTTTTTGACGGACATGCCTAATATTTATCACCCACTATAGATCTCGCTGCCATCGGTTTCATCACTCTATAGCCCCACTCTCCCACACCTTACATTAACGAGGCCACCGATGCGTTTGTTAACAAGCATTCCCTTATCTGCAGGGAGGTTTTTTTTTTTTACAGGTAAAGATGGACTTTCATTGTTGCAACTCTATTGAGGCAGCTAATGTGCAGAGATGAATGAAAATGAATGAAATTGCGCAGTCCACCCTAAAAGCAACTCGAAAGCCATATCTGAAAATGTTTTTATTGATCCCATCACCGAGAGATATGTCAACCTTTATACGCTGCTGTCACCAACGCGATCAAGGCCTTCTTTGCGTGTTTACGCTTGGGCATGAGACTTTACTTCCAAAATGAAATATTGTTAATTAAACACTGTCGTAAAGCTATGCTTCCTTAGCTCGGTGGACTAAAGCTACACAAAGACCCGCGAACACTAAACTAAGTAAATTGCACAGAATGGTTTGCATTGGCATAACAGGAGGTATGAAGGCCTTTCCGGCTTATGCATTCAGCGCCTTTGGGGGATTACCTCCCTTTTATATTTTAATGGAAAAATAGCCGACCACAGCAGCATTGGGAATCTTTAACACCTTCGACCTGAAAATCGAAAATATGACGCGTCACATTAAGTTCAAAAACTAGGAATCTCTGCGAAATTTGAAGTACATATTGCAAATCGACCTCCCTGGAATGCAGGGAACCCATACACCCGATGTAATGGGGAGGTGTGGTACACAGCTGGATCTAAACTTGAAAATGGTAAAACTGGGGTTGGCATATTTTGGACAAAATAGAGGTTCACGCAACATAAATTTGTGGCAGAGAATGTCTTAGAATTTGCGTTATCTCGGACAGTCTGGCAGCCCTACTGACCCTGAAAATCCCAAAAATTAGGTTCTTAGCTAGTATATGACTGCTTCAATGTCCTAAACGCACTTGTAGCCTAGAATAAAGCCTTATTGCGATGGGTACTGGGGCATGAGGGATATGATGAAAAGGAGAAGACTGGCTGACTAGCGATACAGGGAACTAACGCAATATTTTATGTGGGCTCACCAATGCACACATAAAGGAAACCTTAAATAACTGGGTAGGCAAAATGTTCAACAGGCACTGGACGATATAGCCAGAGAAGAAACAAGCCAAACGATTTATCTGTACTTCAAAAGAAGTTTCAAAGAAACAACTCTATTTAGGCATAGATGACCTCAAAACTCTCACTGAGTAATACACGGGACACTGCTCCCTTTGCTGTCACCGCAGAAAAAATTAATTTCCCAGAGACAAGCGTCTGTCGCTTTTGTGAACTGGAATTTTGACGCTCTCGTTAGGCGCAGTTTAGCGAACTTGAGTGGTACTAACCTTAATCCATTTGAAATTTCGAACAAAACCTACAAATAATAGATCACTTTAGAGGTCGCAGTGCCTATGGCCCATAATAACCATAACAATACTGTACTGTCACGAAGTCGAACAAACAGAAAATATGCAAAGCCCATGCACAGACCTTTGTTTTAATAAAAGGAGCCTTGGTTATAGTAGCAGATAAGGTGCTATATATATTAATAAAAATCCTTTCGATTATTACATAAGAGCGGTTTTGTGTAGCACTGAAAAGCTAGATGTTACTTAAAAAGCACTTTGGCCCTAAAAGGTGTAAATTTGTTGCACGAGCTATATACAGTTCGTCAATAAAGTTTAGGTATAGCGAATTTTTTACAATACCGGCAACTATTTTTTTTTAAATATTTTTTTTTCGCTAATTTTGTATAAAAATATGGTTAAATAAAAATTACAGTTACAAACCTTATGCAGAATTAAAGGAAATTTCGCAAAACTACATTCAAATATTACACTTTTTATTTACACTGTTCAGAAAAAAGTTGAGTACACAATTTTTTAGCTCATTCAATTTTAGTGTATTTAAGTGCAAGTTGGAGGTAGCTAGGAGTTACTATTGATTTTTAGCACTTATTTTTAACGGTTGATAATTATTTTATATGGAAAAAATGCGCGACACCTTCAAAAAAGAAAATTAGTCAACAATCAATGGTAAGTCCTAGCTTCATCATACTTCCACTTTGTTATGTTAAAATTGAATGGACTAAAAACTGCATTCTCAAGTTTTTTCTAGAGAGCGTAAATAAATAGTGCAATATTTGAATGAAATTGTGCGGATTTTTATCTAATTTTGCAGCTCTGATTTTTGGGGCTTTTTTATTGAAGTAACCATATTTTTATAAAGAATTTGCGAAAAATAAAATATTTAAAAAATACTTGCCCGTTTTGTAAAAGAGTCGCTGTACCTAAACTTTATTGACTGACTGTACTTTACTTATGATGTATTCTTCTATTCATTGAAGCGATTTTTTCTACTATAATTTGCTTTCTGTTGCGATGCTACTTAATTCGTGATACTAATTTTATGATGTTCCATAGAGTTGCTCTATTCAATGGCCCGAAAAGATGTGAAGAGCTGGTAAGATAGCTTTAACATCTGTAAGAGACAAAAATTAAGTAAATATGAATTTAGAATAATGAAATTATATATATATTTTTTTATTTCAATACTACCCGCATATAGGTCACCATAGAGATAGCTGTATATCCATAAGCCTGATACTCGCATGGTTTGTTGGTACGCATAATGAAGAAGATAATCATGCGACGATATTCCAGAGAACCCTCATACCAATTGCTATAGAACAAAGCCGAGCTCAATTTATTGCTCTGTGGAAGAAAAATATGTGTTCGATTTTATATTTTTAATCCAGAAAGAAAAACTCACCACATCGGTAAATTCGTCGCCATTCTTACAAAATACGTAGCTGAGTATTAAAAAGAAGGAAAAGCCAGCTGAAAACATCACAGCGCGTCCGAATTCGATCATAACCATAGCCAAGCCCATCAAAGATATGGCAAAAGTGGCATTTATTAAGTCCAGCGCAAAGGTGATGTTGAAAACGGAATTGATTTCATTGAAAAGACTGCAAGAAATATGGTTGAGAATAATTTTCTTCAATATCTTACGCTCCTAAATCTACGACTTTAACTCACCGTAATAAGTTTGCGTGATAGGTGATAAGCGTTTTCAGCTGTTTCATGGAATCTGGTGCGGTTGCGTCCAACGTCTCCAAAGCAATGGCCAAATAATCAAAGTGCAATTGCATTTGTGTATTAAAAAAACCAAAAAGATATTCACCACACATTATAAAGTTGATGCCAGCAAATTCTGCTGATGCTTGTACGAGATAGTTGAAAACGAATCCAACAAAAGTGGAATGATTATTGTGATTATGCCACGGAAACCAGGCATTCGATTGCGTTTTGTAGGTAACAGTTTGATTCGGTGACAATATTTCATAAATAAGTTGTAGTATCGGTATAATATTATAGTAGAAGTAGGCGAACACAAAGTATTTAGTCATAAATCGCATTCTAGCGCGTGATTTTTCTTCAAAGTAGGCGAAGCGATAGTAGCCACCGGCTGTAAAGGTTACGAGGAAACATATTGTAATACGGGTATGATACAAATTATAGGAATTAAGAAGATTAATAAGAGAAAATGAATATGTTAACTGTATGCATTGTTGCTAGACCAGTGTGCTCAAAACAGCGCCCGCGGGCTGAACTCTTCAAAGTTCTCTAGGTTTTATATGGACTCGTACAGAGTAAAAGCTCTCTCTGAGCATCACTTTGGTAGACGTATGAAAATCTTTGTGCATATTTTTTGGTTTCAAAGATAGATTAAAGATTTAGGGCAGATAGATTAAAGATTTTGTATATTCTGATATTAAACTAGTAAGAAAGTCTAAGTTCGGGCGGAGCCGAACAATAAATACCCGGCGCAAGTATTAAATATGTGTTTTTTCATCCTTCCGAAACCTTCCGCTAGATGGTAAGCCGAGGTGTATCAATTTCGAGTAAATTAGCGTCCTTCAATTTCGAAATATTGAAGTTTCAAGCATTTCTTAAATTTACCGTTATATGAGAATCGGCAGTTATTTTAGTCCGATTTCAATAATTTTCAACGTTTTGCTTATATGTGGCAAGCACAATAACCACACCGAGTTTGGTACAAATTGGTAGAACGGTTACCGATATACTTATATGTGATCATAAGTGGGCGGTGCCACGCCCATTTTCCAAAATTTTACCATAAACGTATTTCTTGGTAAAGAATTGTTGCAAGCATCAATTTTGAATAAATTAGCTTCAATATTTAATGATTTATCGAAGATTTTGTATTTCCGAAGATTTCCGTTATATGGGATGTGGGCGTGGTTATTGTCCGATTTTAAAAAGTTTCGGCGGTTTTTTATGCTGTACCAAGGCCAACAACTGTGCCAAGTTTGGAAGAAATTGGTGCAGCGGTTACCAAGATATACACATGTAACCATAAGTGGGCGTGGCTACGCCCATTTTCCAAAAATTTATAATATTCTTATTTTTCGTCTAAAAATTATTGTAAATATCAATTTTGAGTGAATTATCTTCAGTAGTTACTAAAATATCGCAGTTTTCGTATTTCTGGAAATTACCGTTATATGGGAAGTGGGCGTGGTTAAAGTCCGATTTCACCCATTTTCAATACCAACCTACCTTGGATTAAGGGAAACCTACATACCAAATTTCGTTGAGATATCTCAATTTTTGCTCGAGTTATCGTGTACACGGACGGACGGACAGACGGACAGACGGACGGACAGACAGACATGGCTTAATCGATTTCTTTTTTCATCCTGATCATTTATGTATACATTTGTCTATATCTATCTCGATTCGTTTTGGCTGTTACAAACAACCGTTATGTGAACAAAATTAATATACCCTTGTGCACAAGTGGGCTCGGGTATAAAAAAAGCTCCCTTACCAACTTTTATGATAAAAAGCTCTTTTGCCTGAAAGCATTTCCCAATTGGAGAAGAAAGATAATAGGTACGATAGTTTGAAAGATTTTGTTTATTCTGATACGAAAGTCTCACAAAAAAAGGTCCCTGGCCAACTTGTGTGATGAAAAGCTCTTTTGCCAGAAAACACTTGCATATGTTCCAAATGCAGGTGGAAAGACAATAGGCAAGATAGTTTGGAAGATTTTTTATTCTGGTATGAGAATAAAGCTCCCATGGCAAATTTAATGATGAAAAGCTCTTTTTGATAGAAAGCACTGCTTTCTAAACGGTTTATAAGGCTGGTCCAAAAATGCATGTGAAAAAGTTAAGTCGGAGTTTTTATGCTCTCACCCCTAATATTGTTCTATAACGAAAAAATTTACATTTTTTGGATTAGTTTTTTTTCTTATTTTTAAATTAGGTACTCCTCCTTTAATTTTTAGAATTCGTTATTTTTAAGATAAACGTATATATTTTTTAGTTTAACTTAAATTTTAGACACATATTCTATGTTTTTTTAAATAAATGTTTTTTGCTAAATTTGTCCTGTTATAGTTTTTTGATTTTGTTGTTTTAAAAGAAAATTTATATTTTGCTTATAATAATTTAATGTTTTTCCTCTTAATTTAATCTTATTTTATTATTTTTTGAGGAGACTTTATTTTTTTTAAACAAAACGAGTTTTGTTTTTGTTTGATTTAATTGTTAGGAAGTGTTTTTAATTTTTTGCTTATTCTTAAACTTTTTTAAAATATTTTTTTTTTTTATTCTAAATTATTTATAGGAACTTAATTTATTTATTTTTTCTTCTTTACAATTAAAATTTTTAGAGCTTAAAATTTAATATACATATTTTTAGAAACTTTTTTATGTACTTCTTTAACTTTTTTCTTTTAAAATTTTGTTCTCTCTGAATTTTAAGATTTTACTTTTTTAAAAAGAAAAAAATATTTTTTAATTTTAGAAATTTATATGGGGTTTTCCTGATTCCTTATTAAGTTTTTGCCTTTTTAATGTTTAGATTTTATTTTCTGAAAAAGAAAATCATTTTTGTGCTAGTTTCATTTAATTTTAAGGAATTTTTTTAATTTTTTGTTTCTCTAATAAAATGTTTTTAATACATGTTTTTTTTTTATTTAGAAAAATATATATTTTTAACTTAGTTTAATTTTTTAGAGACCGATTTTGTTATTTTTTCTTCTTTTTGATAAATTTTTCTTAGTGTTAGTTAAATTTTCTTTGAATTTTTATTTTTTCGTTTATTTTAAAACGAAAAATATAATTTTTAGAAGAAATCGAAAAAAAGCTTTCAAGAGAGTTGCCAGAATGTCCCTAAATATAACATTGTATTGCTTATAGGCTGTTATTTCACTCGCCCTTTGAGCAAACTGTAATTCCCAACCAAATTACTTAATACTTTTTGCACCTGAAAAATTATGATGTTTCCATAACTCTTTAAGGAAATATCTCTCTCCCTCTCTCTGTTTGAAAGATCCCAGTTTTAAACTACTCATAAAAAAAGTTTGAAAGAAAGCTAGTAAAAATTCCACTTACAGCCCCTCTTTAGTTCAGTTTTATAATCATTGGCTTCAGCAAGCTTCTTCTGTATAACAACGCTCGGAAATAACTCATTGAATTTCTCCAAGAGTGGACCGATATCCTTGCGTCGCCAAAAGATGTTCCACATTTTGTACAAGCAACAAGAAAAGTAGCAAATTAATGCGGTTGCCTCAAACACTTTCGATTCACTATTTTCATATGCCTCAGCCTCGGGTGTGTTATGTGGCATATACAAATTGCAGACGAGTGCCATAATTTGTCCCACCAAGGTAAATAGACCGAATATGCAGATGCAGTGCTTTATGTAATACCAAGCAGTCGGCTGATGGCGGTGACGATTGCCACTCCAAATGAATGGCTCAAAAAAGGCCCACTTGAAGGCCAGTTCAGGGTATGTAAGAAATTTTTGTAATTTATGAACTTGAAAAGGCATGCTGAAATCTTTGCCTCTCAATGTCCTTTTCAGTTTTTAAGGTTAAAAAAAATGCGCTTTTTTTTGCGGTAGTTTAGGCGTTGTGTTATGAAGTCTTTGTTAAATTTTGACTTGCTGTGGATATGTGATTTTATTAAAGTTTTTGACTTTTCACAAAACACAAGTACTTCACTTTGTTCCTTTGTGAAATTACACAGAAAGTTTTACATATTTAGTTAGTTAGTATTCCTCTCACAAGCTATTCAATCAGGCGACAACAAAGTCAAACGAACTAAAATATTTTGCAATTTTGCTTGCAATTCCTTTTATATACGAAAATTTTCTAGCTTTGCAAGTATGCTTTTGTTTTGTGCCTGCATCCTTTTGTGTGTGCGTGTGTGAGTATGTGTGTGCCTTTTGCTGCATGCAATTTTCTAAGAAAAGTTTGTGGTTTTTCGTTGGATTGATTAAATTTGCAACATTTTAATTGCAACTTGAATGTGCGCAAAATGGGCAGATAGTAAATATTTGGTGGTTGGATTGCCTTTATTTTCACATGTCCTTTGCTAAGATTTTTTGATTTGTGGTTTTCTTAATTGCTTAACGAGTTGCAGCTGGACTTTCCATTGTTTAGCGATGATTGCTTGTTAATTGTGTTTTTTTTTATTAGACATTGCGGGCTGTGGTAATTCAATTAAAAAAAACGCAGTCACTATGAAATGTTTCAAATGACAATGATTTAAAATGATTTCTCGCATTCCTATTCATATTTGAACTCTTATTTGCTATTCGTAATTGCATTTGTATTGGTGCACGTTGATATTCTTATTCGCATTCGTATTAGTATTCGTGTTCATACTTATATACGCATTAGCACTTGCATTCCCATTCGCATTGATGCACATTCTAGTATTCGTAGTCGCATTGGATATTCCCATTCGTTTTCTTATTGCTAGACGTATTCGTACTCGAATTCTTACTCGTATTCGTAATCGTATCAATATTAGTTATTCTATTCGCACTCGTACTTGTACTCGTATTCGTGTTTGCATTCGTATTGTATTCGTACATGAACTTGTACTTGTACTTGCATTCGTGTTTGTATTCGGTTATATACTCGCCTTAGTACTGGTATTTGCATTCACATTAATGCACATACTCGCATTTGAATTCAAATTGGAAATCGGGACCGCATTTATAATGATACTCGTTTTGGTATTCGCAATCGTAACCTTAATTGCTTCGTAATTGTACTCATATCCGCACTCTTATTCGCAATCGTATTCGGAATCGTATTTGAATTAGTAATCATATTAGTACTCGTACTTTTACTCGTATTCGTGTTTGTATTCGTACTTGTACTTGTACTCGTATTCATTTTTGTATTCGTATTGGTATCCGAAGGGCGAAACTTTACTCGGCTGATGCATAAAATATACGTTTATATAAGGTTTTGCTTACAGCATATAAGGTTACACACTCTTGTATGTTAGTTGAGAATTGCTTATCGTAGGCACCCAATTGTGATAGCAATAATACAGGCTCTTTAGACGCTTATTTTCACTTTAAGTGAAATTAATTCACCCTTCTGATGAAGGTCACAAAGCTCAAATTCCAGCTGTACTCAGTTCGGAGGTTCAGAGCCAATGCTGCACAAACCAGACATCTTTGAAAATGGTATTTCGATTATAGATTAATTCTGCTAGCTTGCATACCCATCGAGCAGTGGTCTGTAAAAACCCCGTTTACATGTCGAAGCAGTGGTCAGGCCAGTAGTTGAAAAGGTGAGCCCGATGTGATGTAGTAACCTACATGTGGCCTCTGCACACCATTCGTTATTAGGAACCACCTGTATTGAGAGGGGCACTGATCACAAACAAGGTGATTCACTTCCTCCTCTTTGTGGCCTGGTACCCATACTCAAAGTGTGGAGCCTATTATTAGAATAAACAAAAAATTCTCGGAGTTACCTTCGACAGTCTGCTCTCCTTCTCGATGCATACAACCGCAATTGCCAATAGAGTACGGATCCGTAACAGGGTTCTTAGGTCGCTAGTCGGCAGCCCCTAGCGAAAAGACAAAGAAACGCGAGCACCAAAACAGAGGCACCTGATTGCAGCAGAGCCCCCGCCAAGGCACACCAGGAGGTTTCTAACGAACTGACGGACGAAGTACAGGGGTTCACAAAATAACCTATGGGCCCGACAGCATACCGACAGGCCATAAACGGCATTCACAGGGAGTCGGTCTCAATCTACATCGACTACCGGCCCTTGAATGCTGTTTTCGTTATTTAACAACCCGACGTGGACGGGACAGAACTGTGTCTGCCTCGGGAGACTCGCACCACTATAGCCCAACTTCGCGTTGGATACTGCAGCAGGTTAAACTCAGAGAGACATGCAGAGAGTCGTCTCATGAGATTGACGACGCATCAGTCGTCGTCGATCTACGCAGGACTAAGTAAGCCACTGCAACAACAACAACAACAAGCCTTTAACATACACTGCCACTACAATTCATGGCAGAGACGAGAGCTGCAGCTGCTCGAGCATTTTTTCTTTCACTGCTCCGTCTTAGCATCTGGGCTCTATGAGCATCCGCGGTCTTCAATGCTTCCATTATATGGGAACGTAAAGCAATGAATTAAAAGCTCACTCATACGACTTCAAGATGAGCCAAACTGGCTTGGAAAATGAATTTTTTCTCACAATCAGCCGAAACGGTGAATATAAAGTGATACAACGCCATATTGTAATAACAAAAAAGTTGTGCATACGTACATATGTCTGCTGCTGTCAGCTGCTAGTCATAATTAATTAAGAGTCAAGAAAGTCCATAAACGAGATATAATTACAGCTAAACGCTTTTGTATCAGCCCAATTAGTAGCTTAGTACGAGTAAATATAAGTAACAAATAAGGAACAGACTTCAGCTTTGTTAAGAACGTCGACCACAGGCTAAGTATTCTTGGAAATAGAACAAATTTGAAAGAAGCCTGCATTAGTCGCTACAATTATGTACGCGCGCATACGAAAGTAGTCCAATTACAGGATAGTTAAACAAAGCATAGACAAATATATGTATTTCACTCAAACTAAGTTGTAGTCAATTACATAACAAACAAGTTAGTCGGTAGCAGATAAATAAGTTTCCCAATTCTTTGTTGCTGTCTGAAATAAATTCAGTAGCAACTAACGATGACCGTCTAGAAAATCAACAACAAATAAAACGCTGACAAGAACATCTAGCAAAACAAGCCGGTCAACACATGTATTCGCACATATGTACAAACATAAGTCATTAGGCTATCAGTAAAAAAGTATCGTAGTAATCATTGCAACAATAAGTGACAACTAAACTAAATTGAAAGAAATGTCAGAGGCAAATTGGCTTGCCGGGCGTCAAAGTTGTCCACATATCACATGCGAATGCGGCATTTATATAGAGTTGTATACAAGCGATGTCAGATATATGGCAATGATAACTTGAAGTAGCACTTTTGTGCTATTTATTCCAACTGTTGTTTGTTTTCCTTTTTTGCTTTTGCTGGAAAATAAACAAAGAAGCTTAGATTTTGGCACCTCTTATAGATAAGATCATATGCAATTGAACAAAGGACTAAACTACGTACTTTATAAATAACGTTCCTTCAAGCACGAATATGTATGTATGTATGTATTTAAATACATATAAGTATTACCACAAATAATGTCAGTTCCACTTTTTTTTAAATTTCGCTCTTCTTCCTTGGGGCTTAAAATTGAAGGTCCTGAAGGCGCTTTCAAGTCATTAATTTTTAGATAATTGTAAAGTCAATATGTTTTACTTTTTATTTTCCGACAAATTGTAAAATTTGGATTCCTATTTTTTCAGTAAAATTTAATCGTTAATTTGTAATTCTTATTTTTTCGATAAAAAATAATCATTATTTCTAACCAAAATTTTTTGGATCAAAAATATTCGTTATTTTCGATTTTTTTCCGATAAAAAATAATCAGTTTATTAGATTTTTATTTTTTTGCAATCATTTTTAACAGCTATGATGGAAACAATGTTTTTTATGACTGATTTAAATCTTGTGTGGTCTAAAATGTTTTATCGGATCGACAATAATGCAAAAATAACGATTATTCTTGATCGTTAAAATAAAAATAAAAAAAAAAACGGTTAAATTTGTTTAAGAAAATATAAATACGGTTAAATTATGAATTTTATTATATATTATTATATTTTATGATAAAAACCGTTGCGGTTTCTGGTTTTTATTTTAACATTTTTATCGATAGAATTTTCGCGATAACAAAATTGTTTTCTGTTATTTTATGGCCTTATAAACTTATATTCAACAATTTTTATTGAGCTTGAGGCTCAATATTTTCATATATATATTCTACGGATATCATTATCGAAAGACTTGGCAAAATATTCTTCTAGCAATTTGACGATTATCATCGTTATAGATAAACATATACACACAAAACGTTTTGCTTTTGTCGATATTTTTCCCCATATCCATCGATAAACGTTAAAAAATTTGTATCGATAAAAGTTTCTATATTTCGCTCCAACTAGATTTTTTTTTTAATTTATATCATCAGAAACTGTTTTAGTAATATTGTTATCGATGTGCGAAGCAGTTTCGGTATCTATGGCTGTAAAGAAATATACAGGCAGTAATAAACTACCGACCGACTATAATGGGCTGTCCATTGTGTTTTTTACGGCTCCACTAATTTCGAGAATCACTTCTGCTAATAAACCTACTTCTTGGCTCTGATACGTGGATGCCAAAGAGGTTATAGGAAGCGCTGTTACGTCTACATCAAGGCTTCAAACCATGGCCTTTTTCTTTAGTTATGCTATGAATTTTAATATTTAATTTCATTATTATTAAGAAATGTCATTCTTCGCGTATTATTTGAGTTTCAAGCAGCACGATTCAAAATTTTCATGGCATAACTCCCCTTTATTAAATTCCTTGATTTGAAAAATAGTGCCCAAAAATCTCCTGCTACTTAGATTCACCACTTCTTCTACGCTGAACCTCTTCAATATCTCTCATTCAAATCAGAAAATGCTTGCTGCCACTAATTAACTTTCTCACTTTCGTCCCTCCTCCAATTTATCTCGCATATTTTGTGTCTTATCAATTTTCATCATTTGCGCACAAAATTTGCCTCTTTCACTTTCTCGCCTTGTGGAGGTAATCAGCTAAATTAACACGAACTCAAGTTTGCCAAACATACACACTCCGCGCTTGGCGCTTATAAACAATTAGGTCATTCATATGAGTAGCAACGCCCACACAATGAAATCATATTGAGTATGTATACACAGCTGTTTGCTAACATACATACATACATACATATAAATACATATTTTGCAAGAATACAAATTTGTGTGTTCTAATATATATATACAGGCCAAAATACTCGTACTACATAGTATGTATGTGTGTACTAGATGTATATCCATACATACATATGTATATGGTTTCATGACAATTGCATATGAACAGAGCTTTAGTTAGAATGGCGAAAATGTACGGAGATGACAAAATCGATAGAATAAAGAGAAATCAGCAGACTGTGAAATACAATTTTGTGCTTTGCAACATGCGGCCACTTCAACAGCACGAATAAGATACATAGATACTATCACGTACAGGGCAAGAATAGAAGGTTAGCTGCTACTAAGTACGTCAATGCTAATGTGCTGCACATGCTGTCATAAAAGAGTAAAGATCCTAGACAAGTGCATGCAATTATTAATAAGTAGACGTAGTGGTATGTACATATATACAAACATATCCTTAATGTGCCTAAGTTTGCTTTACATGAATATGTGGCTATGAAAATTTACGTACTTACATATAGTTGTATAATGCATTTGAACATACAGGCAACGCTATCGGATCTACATGCAAACGTAGCCTAGCTGTGATCGTAAGGGGACTGGAAGTTTATTTTCTGTATGAAGTGAAGGCAGTTACACATATCAAAGTTTGAATTAAAAACTAAACACTCATTTTTGGAAGGTTAAGAAATATACATATTTCTAGTTACGTAATTTATAAAGTGGACATAAATTGTTTTTATGTAATTTAAAAATTGGACAAACGTTTTTGATTTGATGTTTAAAATTTTTATAATTTCAAAAAGTACAATATAAAAACTGGACATCAATTTGTGGTAATTTCAAAATGGGACATAAACTTCTGCATACTTTTTTTTGACCCTTTAAGAACTGAAATTAACATTTTGGTAACTTAAAAACTGGACATACATTTTTTATCAGTTAAAAATTACATTCTGTAGTTAACAAATGGGCACACATTTTTGATACTTTAAAAATATACAATATAAAAACTGGACATAAATTTTTGGTAATTTAAAAATTGGAAATAAACTTCTGCATACTTTTTTGACCTTTTAAGAACTGAGATTAACATTTTGGTCACTTAGAAACTGGACATAAATTTTTTATCATTTAAAAATTACATTCTGTAATTAAAAAATGGACATAAATTTTTGATTCTTTAAAATCTCTTGACAAAATTTTTATAATTTCAAAAATGTACAATATAAAAACTGGACATACATTTTTGGTAATTTAAAAATTGGACATAAACTTCTGTAGCTTGTAAAGTAGACATGTATAATTTTTTTTGCCCTTTAAGAACTGAAATTAAAATTTTGGTAACTTAAAAAATGGACATACATTTTTGCACATCCATTTTTAATCATCTAAAACCAGTACAAATCAACATTTTTGAAATGGATATACAATTTTGATCGTAATTTTTTGATGGTAATTTAAAAACAGACATTATAACATTTCAATGGTTTAGAAATTGGACAAACATTTTTTAGTTGATATTTTGACATAATTTTTGGGAAAATACGAAATGATATAAATAAAATGTCATTTAAAATCTGAGTATAATTTTTTGGTAATCTTGAAACTTGAAATAAAAACATGAAACATTAAAAAAAAATAATTGAAAGCATTTAAAATTTAGGTGAATTTTTTTTTTTTGTTAAGTTAAAATGGAATATGCAATTTGATTATATGCAAAATCGAATACATCTCTTCATAAGTGGATATACATTTTTTGATTATTTAAAACTTGGGCGGTTTTTCGACGAGGTGGAGTTGAGTTTCTTATCCCAACCAAGCTTTCCTTATACTCGAGGTTTAAGCGGCAGGATCACCCTTACCCAAAGTTCCCTGTACTGGAGTTAGACTGTACATCATCCTGACAAAAAATCTGCCGAAGTGGCAAAATTTTCCAAAAGGTTTGCGGTATTCTTTCGCTTGATACGCCTTTGTATTAACTCAGTAAATACTTAAGTAAAATACTAAAAATGTTTATCTCAAACTATGTTGGGCTACCAAAGACGCACGGGAATTTTTTTAATTTTTCGGGACTTCTGAATATTGATATTTGCAAGAATTTTAAAACTTTTTTGCGTACGTAACCAATATTTTTGTACATTTTAAGTGGTTCACAAAAATTCTTTAGAAATACGAAATTTTTACAGAGTTTTGCCGAAACTTTTTCGGAACCATTAAGTGGTTTCAGTGTTTTTTGTCCAATTTTCGATAACTATAAAAATTCGGTTGGATTATTTTGAGACCATTTGAAATTTTTCTGGGCTTTTTTATAGATGTTTTGGAAATTTTTGAATGTTTTCTAAGACACTTCAGGGGTTTTCGGGATTTTATTTAAGATTCTTCGAAAATTTCCCGAGCGATTTCGGAAGTTTTCCGGAGTTACCGAAGTTTTTTTAGTTTTTAGTGTTAGTATTTATTTTAGACTTTCGATAAACTTTAGAAATGCCTCAGTAATTCGAGGGTTTCGTATATTGGGCCTTTTTACGATTTTTTTTTCGATTTTCGGGATTTTCTGCAGAGATTTCAAGAGTTTCCCGACATTTTCGTGGTTTTCGGGTTTCATGTCATATTTGGAGGAAATTTTCTTGGACCCTGTGGTATTTTTCCGGAATATTTTGAGACTTTCAATACATTCTGAATCTTCTCGGTGTTTTTTTCGGAGATTTGCAGGATTTTTTTTTGGTTTTTTGCGTAGGTTTTCAGTTTTTGATTTCGATGATTTCGGAAATTCACTTCTTTTTACGGATGTTTTGATTTTTTCGGAAAGACTTTTTATGTATTTGGGGGATTGTTTTCAAACTTAAAATTTTCCGAATTTTTCTTAGATTTTGAAGACTTTTTCGGGGAATTTTCAAGGCCTTTTGGAACGGTTGCAATGGATTTTTTTTAAAAGTTCCACAATTTTCGGTCAGTTTTTTATTTTTTTGGACTGTTTGCGCCGTTTAGGGAATTTTTACATACTCTGGATATTTATATGCAGATATTTTTTATTTATATCTAAGGGATCTGCAGGATTATTATTTAAGATTTGAGAAGAACTCGGTATTTAATTTGAAATTATTTGTTATATTTGGACATATCCTTGAGACTTTCAAATATTTTTCTAAATATCGCTTGATTTTATTTTTACAAATTACCGAGGATTTTACAAGTCTTATAGGGATTGTTCTAGGAATTTCCTAAGATTTTTGCACTTTACAGCTTTGTAGCCTTTTTGGGATCATTTGGAAGTTGTCGGAATTTTTCGCAACTTTTTTGTGGACTTTTTGAATAAGTATATTGGGTTTCTGCCATTATAATTTGGTATTTACGAGACTTATAATAATTGTTTGATGATTCTAAGGGATCTTAAGGAAGATACAACTCCTGTTAAATATTTTTTCATTTTGTTGATTTAAAATTGCCAGCAGGTAAGTGTGAGCGATGTAAGCCGAAAATGACTACTGTAGGGAATGTAGGAAAAGTGGAAAAAGTATTTACTTGAGTTTCCCTGTGATTTTTTATTCCGGCTAAATTTTTTCATTTAATTTTGGTATAATTGAACTTCTACACTGTGCTGTCTGCATTCATATTCCAGCTGAAAATTAACTATTGCATGTGTACATATTTGATTGAATGCAATTGAATAAATGAGTACCACACTCATACTAGCACACATACACACATATGTACATGCTAATGCATCCCCACATAAACAGGCAAACAAATGTGTTTTTACGTTTGCATAAATGATAGGGTATTTGTTTGTAATGACAACACCTGAGTGAGCATTACAAATAAACAAACATAACTAACATATATATGTACATACATATACAGGACTTGTGCAAAATTGATGAAATGCAAACAATAATAAAATGCAAATGTAACAGCTGCAATATAGGGTAAGCATAGATTATTGGCGTGGTAGGGGATGCGGGTGTGTAGCTGACACCTAATACCACTCGCAAGAGGGTGACAGAAATAATGCGTGAGGAAACAAAAGGAAAATGAATGACCTAAAAAGACATGAGTGCGGCTGTATAGAGAGTTTACTGAGTGGAAGGACAGATTTAACAAAAGAAAAAATAAAAATTACGACAAGAACAAATGATTAGAAAAAGCTAATACATTTCTAATCGGAATAAAATAATTATTCTATAAAATTTTAATACTAGTAAAACACATAAATTAAAAAAGCAAAAACATTTTAATCCTTTTCACAAGCAATTTGGCTTCATGAAGGAAAGAACGGTAGCTCAGTAATTTCCTCAAGAAAAATGCAGAATGCTTTTTATGTAAATAGCTGTATATACATACATATTTGTAAATTAGTATATATATATTTATATAAGGGTGTATCACCAAAAAGTCTTGATTTTTCCACTGAAATTATAAAATATATTATATTTTTAAGACTTTCCCAAATTTTTCCAAAAAAGTTTTAAGCATTTTTTTTGTGTATGAAGTGATGCAGCCTAATATACTTTTTAAGCAAAAAAAAAAATTAATTTAATTAAAATGCTAAGGCAATAATATAGTAATTTTCGTTGTGGCTGTTTCCGAAAGGGTGGGAGTATTATATACCTTTGTTTATGAGGTGTCGCGTAAAACCAATTTTCGGCACGTTTTTCAATTTCCGTCTGCTGAGGCTGCCGTTGTAAGAGGGTTATATGAAATTACTATCGGCGTGCTGTACACTTTCGTGCAAACTGCACTGTATATACATAAACCAAAAATCCTACTCACAAACAACAAACACTTTATTTACTTCAGTATTACGCACAAAAGGCGAAGGCAAAGACCGCTGCCACTTACTCGAAATTCAGCAGCTGAGAAGTTGCCACAAAGCCATTGACCGTTCAAGCGTGTACACAAAGTACTCCACTGTAGCCACGGGCTTGTTCATTCAATTGGTCTGAGAAACTCATTCCGTCGCTGCTTGACTTGAGTTTTTTTTTTTCCAATTTAGTTTTACTTTTTTCGTGGAAATATTTGTTGCCAATTAATATAATTGGTGAAATTGCGTTTTCGCTTTAAACTCAAGGGTTTTCGAAATTATAATTGGAAGCCGCATTGATTGAGGTGGCGACGTAAAGGTAGACGTAGAAGTGAGAATTGAAGTATCTAAAAATATACATTTGAATAATAAAATACCATACCTAAAGCCAAAGCCAAGTTTATAATCCTAACTCAAAACGTCCCTATTTCTGCTGAGATCACAGCCTCTACACTGCTTTGTCTCCGCATCTCGAAAAGTGTAAGAGTTGGGATTCCAATAGTAGTATTAATGAAAACAGAGAAAAAGAAACCGAACTCACCTTTCGTGATAGCAGGCAGGCTACTAAAGTGGCTATTAACAGGGCAAGTCTGCATAAGGTAGTTGGAAGTTTTTTTATGGACCACTGAAACACAGTATGCAAGATAGTTTGAAAGATTTTGTGTATTCTGGCATGAAAGTCTTACAAAAAAAGCTCTCTTGTCAGCTTTCATGGCGAAAAGCTCTTTTACAGAAAGTAATTAAAAAAAAAGTGAGCAATCACCGGCTTGCCATTCGAGAGTGCATTTGCCCTATTTACCCCCCTCCCCCGTAGATCTGGCCCTGCAATGGTGAGTCAAAGAAATACTTTTGTTTACTCGTTCCTCGTTCCCAAAGTTTTCACCATATTTACATATAACGGGTGATTTTTTTGAGGTTAGGATTTTCATGCATTAGTATTTGACAGATCACGTGGGATTTCAGACATGGTGTCAAAGAGAAAGATGCTCAGTATGCTTTGACATTTCATCATGAATAGACTTACTAACGAGCAACGCTTGCAAATCATTGAATTTTATTACCAAAATCAGTGTTCGGTTCGAAATGTGTTTCGCAAACCCAATTGCTGCGAACGGCGACGAATCGACATTTCACGGTCTTCAGCAACACTCTCAGAAACAGACGCAATATTCTCTTCTGTACGCACTGTACGCATTCGTGTGGTTGGTTTAATGTCCAATAAAGTAAACTGAGTGCGAAACTTGGTCACAATCGCATTAATTGTTTGCTCACTTGGTCGATTATGTAGACCATAAATCGGACGTAAAGCGAACCGAACACTGATTTTGGTAATAAAATTCAATGATTTGCAAGCGTTGCTCGTTAGTAAGTCTATTCATGATGAAATGTCAAAGCATACTGAGCATCTTTCTCTTTGACACCATGTCTGAAATCCCACGTGATCTGTCAAATACTAATGCATGAAAATCCTAACCTCAAAAAAATCACCCGTTATTTTTTATTTGAAATTATTTTTAAAAACTAATTTTATTTTTAAAAACTAATTTTATTGCATTATTAAAATTCTTGTTAATTTCTAAATAAAAATTTTAGATTCCATTGTAGTAAAATACTTTTTTTTATTTCCTTACAATTTTTATCTTTTTTATTGAATTTTCTTTAATTTCCAGTTAGTTTTGTTTGAGAAATATCAACTTTTTCTTTCATTAAATTTTTACGAACTTAATCTTTGTTTTTTTGAATTTTAGGGTTTCCTTTTCTAAATTTAATTTTTATATTGTATTGAATTAAATGATTTTTTTTTAATAGATACGCTTAAATTTTTTTTCTAAATTTAATTTTTAGTTAATTTTGTTTAGGAAATATTTATTTTTTTATTTAATTTAATTTTTAAGAACTTATGCAATTTTTATTGGTTTTTTAAATCGTAAGTTTTCCTTTTTTAACTTTAAGATCATATTATTAAAAAAAATAAGATTTTTTTTTTCATTTTATTTAATGGGAACCTATTTTATTATGTATTTTACTTGTTATTTTTTCCCGTTTTAATTTAATTTGCTTCTAATATTAAGATTTTATTGTTTTAAAAAGAAATATAAGTACTTATTACTTAGTCCTTCCAAAGATAGAGAAAAGATTTCAAGATAGTTGCCAGTATTGACAATTTTCTTATGAAACACGTTTGTCTTTCGAAAGAATTTGTTGAGTTTAAGAAGACAGTTGCCGGAATTGCCCTGTAAAACCTAGCTAGAACGCAGAATAATGCGTAGCACAAGTCATTTTGGCAGTTGATACTAAACCTNTAGAATGTACATTTGCTATCACGCATACTTCTGAGTCGCTTTACAAAGTAAGTTACTAGTAATGCAGAGCAGTCGCTCGGAGTAGTTCGGTGCTTGGAAATAACTTCGGCTGCACGTTATTTTGCAACTGACAACGTAATGTGTCTTCGGAGGTGTTGATTTTGCCCTTTACTAGTAGATGACATTGGCCATGATGACAATTTTGGTACTAAAAACTGAAAGAAAACATGGCTTACCTCGCAAGGTGCTTACCTATTTTCCCAGTGGGAAAGCAATTTCAGCTATGAGAAGCACAGCGAGTGTGAAGTGGACTAATATGATGCTTTAAAATTCCTATCTATCTTAAATTAGTGATGCAAAATTTCTAAAATACCAAGAACCAGATGGCATAGAAGACAGGATAAAGCTCACTTCCTGGCACATCATTATTGAATACAAGGTACGACGGCATAATTACGTACTAAAAATAAACAGGTACTATGCTGTTTAGAAAAGGGTTTTAATCAAAATAAGAATATGTTCTATTTTCAAAAATTTGCAGGAAATATTTTTAATTAATTATGCGCAATTTTAAGCCATGCGAAAAAATTGAGGCACCCAAAAAACCTTCGTATGTTAAGTAAGGTAGGGTAATTGTTTCAACTTTCAGTTTGAAAATTATTTATGTATGTAAATATAGTATGTATGTTTATAAGATTCTTCACATATTTAAGTATACACTCCTCTCTTTTACCTCAAATACTTATAAATATGTATACGAACATAATTAGATAATTGTCTTTGAAATGTCTAAGTAGAAGTAAATAAATTTACGTACTGTTTAGTATTTTGTAGTGGCAACAGTGGTTAACCACAAACAATAGCAACTGGCGGCACTTAACTACGCTTCCTACTTTTAGCCTGCCAAGGTCGCTTTGCTGATTAATATTTTAGTTTAAAATGTATTCCTGCGTATATATGTAAATATATATGATGTATAGGTGTATATGTAGTCTTATGTACATGTCTCATGTACATTAACCGGGTTTACTCTACTAAAAATACCGATATGTTGCGAAAAGGCCTGGGATTACTAATTAAAAGAATTAGGCATTTTTGGACCGTCCTTCCTCGATGTGTTCCAAAATAAATCGTTATGTGAAATGCGATCACACAGATCTAAAATATATTTGTGAAAATTTCCAACAAGAAATACATTTTTTATATTTGAATAAAAAATAAATAAAAAATAACATTTTATTTATTTGTTTAGTTCAATGAAATCAAAAGTATTTTGGAATCTCTCAGACCTTAGTTATTTTGAAATGGATTTTACAAGCATCTAAAAAATATTAAATAATTTTTAGAGGTGAGAATTTTTTACACAGACCCAAATATGCAAACACAAAGTGTTATTAAATATAAATTTTATTTGCCTTTGATTTGTTGTGCTCATTTAAAAACCATTAGAGTAAAAATTTGTGAAGTGCGCCAAGATTATTTCGAAAGTCGAGCTTTTTTTGTGCAATTATCTGTTTATGCTTCACAATAGCAATTAAGTTTTTTCGAAATTGGTTAGTTTTTTTTTTGTCTTCTCGCGATTGGTAATACCGATTCTGCTAATTTTTTTTCTTACCATTTTTATTTTTTATTTGGTCATAAAAGTTCTTTTTTTATAAAAGTTATTAAATTTTTTTTTTGTATTACTGATATCTCAATGGCTTTCAAATCGCATTTTGGGCTAGTGTTGCTGTACGTTCTATTAAAAATTACTTGCAGACAAAAAAAATTGTGCGGGAAAGCATCGAGACGAAAGTTATTCACGCTTTTCTCTTGACGCCTACTGTATTTTGTATGGCAAACGTTTGCCGTAGATATTTATCTGGCATGAGTTTTTCAACGAGTATCGATTGACAGCGAGTCTAGCGCGGTGACAGGTAATAAGATCAACGGAAATAAGGTCAATTGACTTTATTTCCCACCCTGGTGCGAAATAAAGTCAATTGACATTATTACCTTTTTAAAAACGAAATAAAATCAATTGACATTATTTCTCTTTCAAACATTAAATTTGCTTAGCTTCGCGGCGGCCCGCGTCAGCGAGCCACACCGCGCGCGTCGCGCTCGCGCTCGCGCCACGCGTACCTCGCGCGCACACCACGTTACGCTACGCCGCGGCCCCCACGGCCCCCTTCCCCGTCTCCCCCCCCCGTGCTGTAACGCAGGTAGATTTATTTTTTGTATACGTTGAAATAAAATTTTTATATATTTTAAACATCGAGGGCTTATATTCAATAATACCCTCTATCTGCACACTTTTCACAAAGATGAGATTCTGATATAAAAATCCACCTAAGCTTTAACTGTCATCAGTGATATTAATGCTACCTTATATAACGACAGGTAATAAGTCCCAGATGGTTTCTAAAATCACAAATTAGTTTTTGTGCAAATTGCAGATAGAGGGTATTAATGAATTCAAGCCCTCGATATTTCACATTTTTATATTTGTAAGTTATTGGAAGCAGGGATGCCAACTTGGCTCAAACCGTGCCATTTGTTCCTATTTTACTTCAAATGGCACTTAATTTTTCAATTTGCCACAAAATGCCAAAATGGCACTTTTCTAAAAAAAAATAACATTTCATACATTTTTGTGAAATCCTTTGCGTGCACTTCTTTTTCTCAACTAAAATTTTCTAATTTATAAAGGCTTTTCAACTGGTTTATCTTATTTTATCATTGCACTTTTGTTTTGAAAATGTGGCTTTATTTTATTTTGCTAAATGTGAATGATTAAAAGGAATTACAACTTTTTTGGCACTTTTATTTTCCTATTTGGCAC